>NC_088414.1:43938100-43945600 GCF_034236695.1 Oncorhynchus nerka
TGCACTGTTGGAGCTAGAAACACAAGCATTAGGTATTACTGCACTGTTGGAGCTAGAAACACAAGCATTTATCTAGATATTACTGCACTGTTGGAGCTAGAAACACAAGCATTTATCTAGATATTACTGCACTGTTGGAGCTAGAAACACAAGCATTAGATATTACTGCACTGTTGGAGCTAGAAACACAAAAATGTATCTAGATATTACTGCACTGTTGGAGCTAGAAACACAAGCATTTATCTAGATATTACTGCACTGTTGGAGCTAGAAACACAATCATTTATCTAGATATTACTGCACTGTTGGAGCTAGAAACACAAGCATTAGATATTACTGCACTGTTGGAGCTAGAAACACAAGCATTTATCTAGATATTACTGTACTGTTGGAGCTAGAAACACAAGCATGAGATATTACTGCACTGTTGGAGCTAGAAACACAAACATTTATCTAGATATTACTGCACTGTTGGAGCTAGAAACACAAGCATTAGGTATTACTGCACTGTTGGAGCTAGAAACACAAGCATTTATCTAGATATTACTGCACTGTTGGAGCTAGAAACACAAGCATTTATCTAGATATTACTGCACTGTTGGAGCTAGAAACACAAGCATTAGATATTACTGCACTGTTGGAGCTAGAAACACAAAAATGTATCTAGATATTACTGCACTGTTGGAGCTAGAAACACAAGCATTTATCTAGATATTACTGCACTGTTGGAGCTAGAAACACAATCATTTATCTAGATATTACTGCACTGTTGGAGCTAGAAACACAAGCATTAGATATTACTGCACTGTTGGAGCTAGATTAGGTATTACTGCACTGTTGGAGCTAGAAACACAAGCATTTATCTAGATATTACTGCACTGTTGGAGCTAGAAACACAAGCATTTATCTAGATATTACTGCACTGTTGGAGCTAGAAACACAAGCATTTATCTAGATATTACTGCACTGTTGGAGCTAGAAACACAAGCATTTATCTAGATATTACTGCACTGTTGGAGCTAGAAACACAAGCATTAGATATTACTGTACTGTTGGAGCTAGAAACACAAACATTTATCTAGATATTACTGCACTGTTGGAGCTAGAAACACAATCATTTATCTAGATATTACTGTACTGTTGGAGCTAGAAACACAAAAATGTATCTAGATATTACTGCACTGTTGGAGCTAGAAACACAAGCATTTATCTAGATATTACTGCACTGTTGGAGCTAGAAACACAAGCATTTATCTAGATATTACTGCACTGTTGGAGCTAGAAACACAAGCATTTATCTAGATATTACTGCACTGTTGGAGCTAGAAACACAAGCATTTAGTCAGATATTACTGCACTGTTGGAGCTAGAAACACAAGCATTAGATATTACTGCACTGTTGGAGCTAGAAACACAAGCATTTATCTAGATATTACTGCACTGTTGGAGCTAGAAACACAAGCATTTATCTAGATATTACTGCACTGTTGGAGCTAGAAACACAAGCATTTAGTCTAGATATTACTGATATTACTGTTGGAGCTAGAAACACAAGCATTAGATATTACTGCACTGTTGGAGCTAGAAACACAATAATTTATCTAGATATTACTGCACTGTTGGAGCTAGAAACACAAGCATTTCTCTAGATATTACTGCACTGTTGGAGCTAGAAAACAAGCATTTATCTAGATATTACTGCACTGTTGGAGCTAGAAACACAAGCATTTATCTAGATATTACTGCACTGTTGGAGCTAGAAACACAAGCATTAGATATTACTGTACTGTTGGAGCTAGAAACACAAACATTTATCTAGATATTACTGCACTGTTGGAGCTAGAAACACAATCATTTATCTAGATATTACTGTACTGTTGGAGCTAGAAACACAAAAATGTATCTGGATATTACTGCACTGTTGGAGCTAGAAACACAAGCATTTATCTAGATATTACTGCACTGTTGGAGCTAGAAACACAAGCATTTATCTAGATATTACTGCACTGTTGGAGCTAGAAACACAAGCATTTATCTAGATATTACTGCACTGTTGGAGCTAGAAACACAAGCATTTAGTCAGATATTACTGCACTGTTGGAGCTAGAAACACAAGCATTAGATATTACTGCACTGTTGGAGCTAGAAACACAAGCATGTATCTAGATATTACTGCACTGTTGGAGCTAGAAACACAAGCATTTATCTAGATATTACTGCACTGTTGGAGCTAGAAACACAAGCATTTAGTCAGATATTACTGCACTGTTGGAGCTAGAAACACAAGCATTAGATATTACTGCACTGTTGGAGCTAGAAACACAAGCATTTCTCTAGATATTACTGCACTGTTGGAGCTAGAAACACAAGCATTTATCTAGATATTACTGCAATTTTGGAGCTAGAAACACCAGCATTTAGTCAGATATTACTGCACTGTTGGAGCTAGAAACACAAGCATTTAGTCAGATATTACTGCACTGTTGGAGCTAGAAACACAAGCATTATGTATTACTGCACTGTTGGAGCTAGAAACACAATCATTTATCTAGATATTACTGCACTGTTGGAGCTAGAAACACAAGCATTTATCTAGATATTACTGTACTGTTGGAGCTAGAAACACAAGCATTAGATATTACTGCACTGTTGGAGCTAGAAACACAAACATTTATCTAGATATTACTGCACTGTTGGAGCTAGAAACACAAGCATTAGGTATTACTGCACTGTTGGAGCTAGAAACACAAGCATTTATCTAGATATTACTGCACTGTTGGAGCTAGAAACACAAGCATTAGATATTACTGCACTGTTGGAGCTAGAAACACAAAAATGTATCTAGATATTACTGCACTGTTGGAGCTAGAAACACAAGCATTTATCTAGATATTACTGCACTGTTGGAGCTAGAAACACAAGCATTTATCTAGATATTACTGCACTGTTGGAGCTAGAAACACAATCATTTATCTAGATATTACTGCACTGTTGGAGCTAGAAACACAAGCATTTAGTCAGATATTACTGCACTGTTGGAGCTAGAAACACAAGCATTAGATATTACTGCACTGTTGGAGCTAGAAACACAATAATTTATCTAGATATTACTGCACTGTTGGAGCTAGAAACACAAGCATTTATCTAGATATTACTGCACTGTTGGAGCTAGAAACACAAGCATTTATCAAGATATTACTGCAATTTTGGAGCTAGAAACACCAGCATTTAGTCAGATATTACTGCACTGTTGGAGCTAGAAACACAAGCATTTAGTCAGATATTACTGCACTGTTGGAGCTAGAAACACAAGCATTAGGTATTACTGCACTGTTGGAGCTAGAAACACAAGCATTTATCTAGATATTACTGTACTGTTGGAGCTAGAAACAATCATTTATCTAGATATTACTGCACTGTTGGAGCTAGAAACACAAGCATTAGATATTACTGCACTGTTGGAGCTAGAAACACAAGCATTAGGTATTACTGCACTGTTGGAGCTAGAAACACAAGCATTTATCTATATATTACTGCACTGTTGGAGCTAGAAACACAAGCATTTATCTAGATATTACTGCACTGTTGGAGCTAGAAAACAAGCATTTATCTAGATATTACTGCACTGTTGGAGCTAGAAACACAAGCATTTATCTAGATATTACTGCACTGTTGGAGCTAGAAACACAAGCATTAGATATTACTGTACTGTTGGAGCTAGAAACACAAACATTTATCTAGATATTACTGCACTGTTGGAGCTAGAAACACAAGCATTTATCTAGATATTACTGCACTGTTGGAGCTAGAAACACAAGCATTTAGTCAGATATTACTGCACTGTTGGAGCTAGAAACACAAGCATTTATCTAGATATTACTGCACTGTTGGAGCTAGAAACACAAGCATTTAGTCAGATATTACTGCACTGTTGGAGCTAGAAACACAAGCATTAGAAAGTACTGCACTGTTGGAGCTAGAAACACAATAATTTATCTAGATATTACTGCACTGTTGGAGCTAGAAACACAAGCATTTATCTAGATATTACTGCACTGTTGGAGCTAGAAACACAAGCATTTAGTCAGATATTACTGCACTGTTGGAGCTAGAAACACAAGCATTAGATATTACTGCACTGTTGGAGCTAGAAACACAATCATTTATCTAGATATTACTGCACTGTTGGAGCTAGAAACACAAGCATTTATCTAGATATTACTGCACTGTTGGAGCTAGAAACACAAGCATTTATCTAGATATTACTGCAATTTTGGAGCTAGAAACACCAGCATTTAGTCAGATATTACTGCACTGTTGGAGCTAGAAACACAAGCATTTAGTCAGATATTACTGCACTGTTGGAGCTAGAAACACAAGCATTATGTATTACTGCACTGTTGGAGCTAGAAACACAATCATTTATCTAGATATTACTGCACTGTTTGAGCTAGAAACACAAGCATTTATCTAGATATTACTGTACTGTTGGAGCTAGAAACACAAGCATTAGATATTACTGCACTGTTGGAGCTAGAAACACAAACATTTATCTAGATATTACTGCACTGTTGGAGCTAGAAACACAAGCATTAGGTATTACTGCACTGTTGGAGCTAGAAACACAAGCATTTATCTAGATATTACTGCACTGTTGGAGCTAGAAACACAAGCATTTATCTAAATATTACTGCACTGTTGGAGCTAGAAACACAAGCATTTATCTAGATATTACTGCACTGTTGGAGCTAGAAACACAAGCATTTATCTAGATATTACTGCACTGTTGGAGCTAGAAACACAAGCGTTTATCTAGATATTACTTCACTGTTGGAGCTAGACACACAAGCATTTATCTAGATATTACTGCACTGTTGGAGCTAGAAACACAATCATTAGGTATTACTGTACTGTTGGAGCTAGAAACACAAGCATTAGATATTACTGCACTGTTGGAGCTAGAAACATAAGCATTTGTCTAGATATTACTGCACTGTTGGAGCTAGAAACACAAGCATTTATCTAGATATTACTGCACTGTTGGAGCTAGAAACACAATCATTAGGTATTACTGTACTGTCAGAGCTAGAAACCCAAGCATTAGATATTACTGCACTGTTGGAGCTAGAAACAAGCATTTATCTAGATATTACTGCACTGTTGGAACTAGAAACACAAGCATTTATCTAGATATTACTGCACTGTTGGAGCTAGAAACACAAGCATTTATCTAGATATTACTGCACTGTTGGAGCTAGAAACACAAGCATTTATCTAGATATTACTGCACTGTTGGAGCTAGAAACACAAGCATTTATCTAGATATTACTGCACTGTTGGAGCTAGAAACACAAGCATTTAGTCAGATATTACTGCACTGTTGGAGCTAGAAACACAAGCATTTATCTAGATATTACTGCACTGTTGGAGCTAGAAACACAAGCATTTATCTAGATATTACTGCACTGTTGGAGCTAGAAACACAATCATTTATCTAGATATTACTGCACTGTTGGAGCTAGAAACACAAATATTTATCTAGATATTACTGCACTGTTGGAGCTAGAAACACAATCATTAGATATTACTGTACTGTTGGAGCTAGAAACACAAGCATTATTTCTGCAATAACATTTTATTTCCATATATAGCAAAGAAAACAACCTGTGACACAGATTAAAAATAGAAGTTAAACCTTTTAAATAATATTTAAAGTTTTTAAATAAATTTAAATAACATACTCAACTTGATTTGGTTTTATTGAACATTATTTATTGAACACTGAACCCTCCAAAAAATATAAACTCAACATGGAATGATTTCAAAGATGTTTACTGATTTACATATTCATATAAGGAAATGATGTTTACTGATTTACATATTCACATAAGGAAATGCCGTTTGCTGATTTACATATTCATATAAGGAAATACTGTTTACTGATTTACATATTATATAAGGAAATGCCGTTTGCTGATTTACATATTCAAATAAGGAAATTAGGTGTGCTGATTTACATATTCATATAAGGAAATGATGTTTACTGATTTACATATTCATATAAGGAAATGAGGTCATTTAAATAAATTAATGAACCGACGCCTTTGGAACATCTACATATTTAAAAAGACTAATAAAGTCATTTAGCCTACACCATCACAATAAATCCATTATTAATTTTAGACAGGTCTAAAGAAACATGATATAAAGATATAAAGTTTATTTCAGAAGAACAGAATAGGATGCTCTGAGTTTGTCACACCCTGGCCTTAGTTATCTTTGTTTTCTTTATTATTTTGATTAGGCCAGGGTGTGATATGGGTGATTTATGTGTTTTGTCTTGTCTAGGGTTTTTTGTAGATTTATGGGGTTGTGTTCAGTTTAGGTGTCTAGGTAAGTCTGTGGTTGCCTAGATTGGTTCTCAATCAGGGGCAGGTGTTTATCGTTGTCTCTGATTGGGAACCATATTTAGGCAGCCATATTCTTTGGATATTTTGTGGGTGATTGTTTCCTGTCTTTGTGTTTTATGTACCAGTTAGGACTGTTACGGTTTTCACGTTTATTATTTTGTAGTTTGTTTATTAATGTTTGAGTTTTCTTATTAAAGAACCATGAACTATAACCACGCTGCGTTTTGATCCGCCTCTCCTTCCCAGGAAGAACGCCGTGACAGAGTTGTTCTTACGTTAGGCCTTGATACGGCTGCCGGCTGCGTTAATATAACAGACAAGATTTGCTTAGATTTTCCGTGGCATTTAAATAGAAAAATAAAAAGGTATAGTATGAAGAATAAAGATTGAAGTATGAAGAATACAATTCACACTAAAATAGAACTGATATTTTCTCCAAAAGATTTCACACGAGGCTAATTTGTGTTGAGTGGTTAACAAAATAACTGGTCCTCCTATATGATTCATTTAGGGTTATTTATTCAACTTTAGTTGTGATACACAAGTCGGGCTATATATTAGATTTTTAATACATTCTCCTGAGGTCCACGATCAGCTCCTTCGTGTTGTTGACTTTGATGTATTCACTGTGGTGCAGTGTGCTTTTCTATGTTTTTCCAGCTGACTCCCAGACTCCTCTAGATTCCATTCTATCAAAACTATCAAACAGGAATCATAAATCAGTTTCAATTAGTTCTATGGCACAGCACAAGTTTTCCCCCTATTAAGGCTTAGTGTAGTGTTGTTATGGTCAGTCAGGGAGTGTGTGTGTGTGTGTGTGTGTGTGTGTGTGTGTGTGTTGTGGTGTTGCTGTTCCTCTGTTGTATAGTTTTAACCTCACTGGTCCAAAGACAAGGCTGTTGACTTTAGTTCTCTATCTCTAACAGACCTCTGGCTGGCTCAGACAACGGGAACAACTGGAGGAAGGAGAGAGGGGGGTAGAGAGAGAGAGAGAGAATCAAGTCAGGGAGAGAGAATGAGGGAATGAGAGAGAGAATCAAGTCAGAGAGAGAGAGAATCAAGGCAGAGAGAGAGAGACAATGAGAGAGAG
>NC_088414.1:43950600-43970600 GCF_034236695.1 Oncorhynchus nerka
TCTCTCTCTCTCTCTCTCTCTCTGCTGTATGTTTCTCTCTCTCTCTCTCTCTCTCTCTCTCTCTCTCTCTCTCTCTCTCTCTCTCTCTCTCGCTGTACGTTTCTCTCTCTCTCTCTCAAATTCAAGCTGCTTTATTGGCATGAAAAACATTGTGTCAATATTGCCAAAGCAACAATGTATACAATATAAATTGTAAAAAAATTATAAATGGTAGTAAATAATAATACAAAATTAAATACAGAAATAATAACAATAAAATGGTAACAGTCAATCGTAGAAATGTAATAAATATAAAATCAAATTATGGAAAATGAAACTATAACTAACTTATAACTAAATAACGGTCATCTTCTTCTTTATATCAGTACTACAACTACAATCATCATTACTACGACTACTACTACCATCACTAAACTGTTATCACTACCATTACCACCTATATTTGGAATGATAAACATAAATAATTATAGTAATAACAATAATAGTAATAATAAGTAAGTTACTGTTTACTATGCAGATGTTATTATTCAGTGTCCCTCAGGCTATGGCAGGAAAATACATATTTGGCTGCAAGAGGAGCCATTGCTCCTTCGCCCATGAGTATTCTTAGTTTTTCCTCTGGGTTCAATTTGTAAAAATTTGGAATATATGTAGTCATTTCTGTGAATAATGAATCTCTTTGTGAGGAATATTTATCACAGTAAAGGAGAAAGTGCATCTCTGTCTCTACCTCCCCTGTCATGCAGTGACCACATACACGCTCCTCTTTGGGTAGCCATGTCTTTTATGTCTGCCGGTTTCTATTGCCAATCGGTGGTCACTCAGCCTGTACTTGGTAAGGATCTGTCTCTGCTTCGTATCTCTGACAGAGTAGAGATAATCAGCCAATAAATAATCTCTGTTTAGGGTCAGATAGCAATTTAGTCGGCTTTGGGATTTTGTTTCGTTTTTCCAGTATTGTAAATATGATTCCTTTGATTGGTTCATGATTTTGCTTATTGGAATTCTTTCTTTTGAAGCAGTGCTGGTGTCTGCTTGGTTGGTTAGGTCCAACACCAGCTGACTGAGAGGGCTTGTTCCTGGGCTCAGCTCTTGGGCTTGAAGTGCTTTAAATTGCAGACTCGAATTTGGACTTGAATTTAGATGTAGCCAAAATTTTAATGATCTTTTCTGTATCTTCATTATTACTGGAAAACGGCCCAATTCTGCCCTACATGCATTAGTTGGTGTATTTCTCTGGACTTGTAGGATTTTCAGACAGAATTCTGCATGTAAGGCTTCAATTGGATGTTTGTCCCACATTTTAAAATTCAGTTTATTGAGTGGCCCCCAAACCTCACTTCCATAAAGTGCTATTGGTAGGATTACACTGTCAAATATTTTAGTCCAAATTTTAATTGGGATGTTGATTTTGAATAATTTCATTTTTATTGCATACATTGCTCTGCGGGCTTTTTCTTTGAGTGCATTCACTGCCATATTAAAGTTTCCCGATGCAGATATGGTCAGACCAAGGTAGGTGTAATTTTTTGTGTGTTCAATTAAGGTGTTGTTCAGGGTGAATTTACATTTGTGTTTCTGACATCTCGTTTTTTGGGGGGAAAATCATGATTTTAGTTTTTGGGAAATTTACTGCCAGGGCCCAATTATGGCAATATTGCTCCAGAATATTAATGTTTTGTTGAAGACCTTCTTTGGTTGGTGATAGAAGTACCAAGTCATCAGCATATAGCAGGTATTTCACCTCTGTGTCAAATAGTGTGAGTCCTGGGGCTGGAGATTGGTCCAACATGTCTGCTAATTCATTGATATAAATGTTGAAAAGATTTGGACTCAAATTGCAGCCTTGTCTCACACCTCGACATTGTGAAAAAAATTATGTTCTTTGGTTTTTGATTTTTATTGCACACTTGTTTTCTGTGTACATACATTTTATTAAGTCATACACCTTACCAACAAGCCCACTTTGTAGAATTTTGTAGAATAGCCCTTCGTGACAAATCTAATCAAATGCTTTTTTAAAGTCAATAAAGCAAGCAAAGATTTTGCCCTCTTTTTTTTGGTGGACGTGTTTATTAATTAGTGTGTGTAAGGTGTATGTATATATGGTCAGTAGTGCGATGGTTAGGAAGAAAGCCAATTTGACATTTACTTATTACATTTTTTTCTTGAAGAAAGGTTTGAATTCTTGAATTCAAAATGCTACAGAAAATCTTTCCCAAAATGCTACCCAATCTTTCCCAGGATGCACAATCGAGAGCATCCTGGCGGGCTGTATCACCGCCTGGTACGGCAACTGCTCCGCCCTCAACCGTAAGGCTCTCCAGAGGGTAGTGAGGTCTGCACAACGCATCACCGGGGGCAAACTACCTGCCCTCCAGGACACCTACACCACCCGATGTTACAGGAAGGCCATAAAGATCATCAAGGACATCAACCACCCGAGCCACTGCCTGTTCACCCCGCTATCATCCAGAAGGCGAGGTCAGTACAGGTGCATCAAAGCTGGGACCGAGAGACTGAAAAACACCTTCTATCTCAAGGCCATCAGACTGTTAAACAGCCACCACTAACATTGAGTGGCTGCTGCCAACACACTGACACTGACTCAACTCCACTTTAATAATGGGAATTGATGGGAAATGATGTAAATATATCACTAGCCACTTTAAACAATGCTACCTTATATAATGTTACTTACCCTACATTATTCATCTCATATGTATACGTATATACTGTACTCTATATCATCGACTGCATCCTTATGTAATACATGTATCACTAGCCACTTTAACTATGCCACTTTGTTTACTTTGTTTACATACTCATCTCATATGTATATACTGTACTCGATACCATCTACTGTATCTTGCCTATGCTGCTCTGTACCATCACTCATTCATATATCCTTATGTACATATTCTTTCTCCCCTTACACTGTAATTTTGGAATTGTTAGTTAGATTACTTGTTGGTTATTACTGCATTGTCGGAACTAGAAGCACAAGCATTTCGCTACACTCGCATTAACATCTGCTAACCATGTGTATGTGACAAATAAAATCGGATTTGATTTGATTTGAGGCGGCAGGTAGCCTAGTGGTTAGAGCGTAGAGGTGGCAGGTAGCCTAGTGGTTAGAGCGTAGAGGCGGCAGGTAGCCTAGTGGTTAGAGTGTAGGGGCGGCAGGTAGCCTAGTGGTTAGAGCGTAGAGGTGGCAGGTAGCCTAGTGGTTAGAGCGTAGAGGCGGCAGGTAGCCTAGTGGTTAGAGCGTAGAGGCGGCAGGTAGCCTAGTGGTTAGAGTGTAGGTGCGGCAGGTAGCCTAGTGGTTAGAGCGTAGGGGCGGCAGGTAGCCTAGTGGTTAGAGTGTAGAGGCGGCAGGTAGCCTAGTGGTTAGAGTGTAGAGGTGGCAGGTAACCTAGTGGTTAGAGTCTAGGGGAGGCAGGTAGCCTAGTGGTTAGAGTGTAGAGGTGGCAGGTAGCCTAGTGGTTAGAGTGTAGGGGCGGCAGGTAGCCTAGTGGTTAGAGTGTAGAGGTGGTAGGTAACCTAGTGGTTAGAGTGTAGAGGTGGCAGGGTAGCCTAGTGGTTAGAGTGTAGGGGCGGGCAGGTAGCCTAGTGGTTAGAGTGGAGGGGAGGCATGTAGCCTAGTGGTTAGAGTGTAGAGGTGGTAGGTAACCTAGTGGTTAGAGTGTAGAGGTGGTAGGTAACCTAGTGGTTATAGCGTAGAGGCGGCAGTTGGCCTAGTGGTTAGAGTGTAGAGGCGGCAGGTAGCCTAGTGGTTAGAGTGTAGAGGAGGCAGGTAGACTAGTGGTTAGAGTGTAGAGGAGGCAGGTAGCCTAGTGGTTAGAGTGTAGAGGTGGTAGGTAACCTAATGGTTAGAGTGTAGAGGTGGTAGGTAACCTAGTGGTTATAGCGTAGAGGCGGCAGTTGGCCTAGTGGTTAGAGTGTAGAGGCGGCAGGTAGCCTAGTGGTTAGAGTGTAGAGGAGGCAGGTAGCCTAGTGGTTAGAGTGTAGAGGAGGCAGGTAGACTAGTGGTTAGAGCGTTGGGCCAATAACCATAAAGGTTGCTAGATGGAATCCCCTGAACTGACAAGGTAAAAATCTGTCATCCTAACCCTGAACAAGCCAGTTAACCCCACTGTTCCCCTGAACAAGCCAGTTAACCCCACTGTTCCCCTGAACAAGCCAGTTAACCCCACTGTTCCCCTGAACAAGCCAGTTAACCCCACTGTTCCCCTGAACAAGCCAGTTAACCCCACTGTTCCCCTGAACAAGCCAGTTAACCCCACTGTTCCCCTGAACAAGCCAGTTAACCCCACTGTTCCCCTGAACAAGCCAGTTAACCCACTGTTCCCCTGAACAAGCCAGTTAACCCCACTGTTCCCCTGAACAAGCCAGTTAACCCCACTGTTCCCCTGAACAAGCCAGTTAACCCCACTGTTCCCCTGAACAAGCCAGTTAACCCCACTGTTCCCCTGAACAAGCCAGTTAACCCCACTGTTTCCCTGAACAAGCCAGTTAACCCCACTGTTCCTAGACCAGTTAACCCCACTGTTCCTAGACCAGTTAACCCCACTGTTCCTAGACCAGTTAACCCCACTGTTCCCCTGAACAAGCCAGTTAACCCACTGTTCCTAGACCAGTTAACCCCACTGTTCCTAGACCAGTTAACCCCACTGTTCCTAGACCAGTTAACCCCACTGTTCCTAGACCAGTTAACCCCACTGTTCCCCTGAACAAGCCAGTTAACCCACTGTTCCTAGACCAGTTAACCCCACTGTTCCCCGGTACGCCGTCATGATAAATTAGAATATTTTCTTAACTGACTTGCCTAGTTAATTAAATAAAGGTAAAAAATAATAATCATTATAATAATCGGGACGCTAAACATATTTCATAAGACGTGCCAGGAAATCTCGAGAGATGTTTGTAGCTAAACCTTTTGTTATTCATATGTTCACCACTGATGGGTGTCAAACCTGCATTCCAAAAAAAGCTATTTGTTATTCATTTTCCAATACTTAGATTAATACATATTCCCATAGGCTTCTCTTTCTAAACAGAGAGTTTGGCAGGAAAAGCCCCAAACCCAGAGATATTATTAAATGAGTCTAGTGAAAATGGGTGAAATGGGGTTTCTCGTAATACACATTTTGTTTTATATATATATAAATGTTTCTTGTATTTCGTAAAGTGAACTTTTGTTTTGGCCAGTTAAATACTACTCCTTGATTAGATCGATTTAAGTCTTTAGCCAAAGAGACTCCAGACGATATACCAAACAAAGTGTGCATCCCCTATGGCACCCTATTCCCTATATAGTGCACTACTTTAGACCAGAGCCCTATTCCCTATATAGTGCACTACTTTAGGCCAGAGCCCTATGGCACCGTATTCCCTATATAGTGCACTACTTTAGACCAGAGTCCTATGGTACCCTATTCCCTATATAGTGCACTACTTTAGACCAGAGTTCTATGGTACCCTATTCCCTATATAGTGCACTACTTTAGACCAGAGTCCTATGGTACCCTATTCCCTATATAGTGCACTACTTTAGACCAGAGCCCTATTCCCTATATAGTGCACTACTTTAGACCAGAGTCCTATGGTACCCTATTCCCTATAAAGTGCACTACTTTAGACCAGAGCCCTATTCCCTATATAGTGCACTACTTTAGACCAGAGTCCTATGGTACCCTATTCCCTATATAGTGCACTACTTTAGACCAGAGCCCTATGGGAACATACAGTATATAAGGAATAGGGTTTTATTTGGGACGTCATGTTAACCCCTAAAACACCTATTAGTTACATTATGGACCTTTAACAAAGTAATCTAAAGAGTACACACACACACACACACCTGTTGGGTCACCTGTGTCTTGTTCGGACCGTGATTCAGAGGTATGTAATCTAAAGAGTACACACACACATACACACACACCTGTTGGGTCACCTGTGTCTTGTTCGGACCGTGATTCAGAGGTATGTAATCTAAAGAGCACACACACACAAACCTGTTGGGTCACCTGTGTCTTGTTCGGACCCTGATTCAGAGGTATGTAATCTAAAGAGTACACACACACACACACACACACACACACACACACACACACACACCTGTTGGGTCACCTGTGTCTTGTTCGGACCGTGATTCAGAGGTAATCTCTCCCAGCATTGAATGACCCTCTCAGGTCTGTTAACTGCTAAACACCTTATTCCTAAAGGGCTCTGGTCCAATGGGGTCCTTATTCCTAAAGGGCTCTGGTCCAATGGGGTCCTTATTCCTAAAGGGCTCTGGTCCAATGGGGTCCTTATTCCTAAAGGGCTCTGGTCCAATGGGGTCCTTATTCTTAAAGGGTTCTGGTCCAATGGGGTCCTTATTCCTAAAGGGTTCTGGTCCAATGGGGTCCTTATTCCTAAAGGGTTCTGGTCCAATGGGGTCCTTATTCCTAAAGGGTTCTGGTCCAATGGGGTCTTTATTCCTAAAGGGTTCTGGTTGAAAGTAGTTTGGGGTGCAGCCTCATTCTCCTTGATGAGCACGAGAAAAAAAAAATGCATTATCAGTCCACGTGATCAGTCAACAATATCAGTCAACATTAGCAGTCAACGTTATCAGTCAGCGTTATCAGTCCACGTGATCAGTCAACGTTATCAGTCAACATTATCGGTCAATGTTATCGGTCAGCGTTGTCGGTCAACATGATCCGTCCACATATCAGTCAACATTATCAGTCCACATATCAGTCAACATTATCAGTCAACATCATCCGTCCACATATCAGTCAACATTATCAGTCAACATATCAGTCAACATGATCCGTCCACATATCAGTCAACATTATCAGTCAACATTATCAGTCAACATGATCAGTCAACATTTTCAGTCAACATTATCAGTCAACATATCAGTCAACATGATCCGTCCACATATCAGTCAACATTATCAGTCAACATGATCAGGTAACATTATCAGTCAACATGATCAGTCAACATTATCAGGTAATATTATCAGTCAACATTATCAGTCAACCAATCAGTCAACATCATCCGTCAACATATCAGTCAACATGATCCGTCCACCTATCAGTCAACATATCAGTCAACATATCAGTCAACATGATCAGTCAACGTTATCAGTCAGCGTTATCAGTCAACATGATCAGTCCAAATATCAATCAAGATTATCAGATAACATTATGAATCCACATATCAGTCAACATGATCAGGTAACATTATCAGTCAACATTATCAGACCACATATCAGTCAACATGATCCGTCCACATATCAGTCAACATATCAGTCAACAATATGCGTCCACATATAAGTCAACATTATCAGTCAACATATCAGTCAACATTATCAGTCCACAAAGCATTCAAAACAGTAATATGATGGGTCAATAAGTGGACCTGCAACTAAACAGGTATTGAAGCCAAGTCTTCCATATTAAAGACAACATTAACTCTCTGGGGTAAAGCTTTTAGGTTAGATACGTCTCAGGCAAGGTTACAACTACTGAGAGGAGAGGGACAGAGAGGAGGAGAAGAGAGGAGGAGAGGGACAGAGAGGAGGCGTAGAGAGGAGGAGGAGAGAGAGAGGAGAAGGGAGGAGGAGAGGAACAGAGAGGAGGAGAAGAGAGGAGGAGAGGGACAGAGAGAAAGAGAGAAGAAGAGGAGAAGGGAGGAAGAGAGGGACAGAGAAGAGGAGAGAAGGAAAAGAGAGGAGGAGAGGAAGAGACGATAGGAGAGGGACAGAGAGGAGGAGAGAATGAGAAGAGATGAGGAGAGGAGGAGAGAAGAAGAGAGGAGGAGAGAGGAGGAGAGAAGAAGAGAGAGGAGAGAAGAAGAGAGGAGGAGAGGAGGAGAGAAGGAAAGGAGAGGAGAAGGAAAGGAGAAGGAATTGCCACAAAGGGAGTGATGAGATCAGCTACACAAGCAGCTGTCTAGTAATGAGAAGCAGGCGGGGTTTGGTTAGGACATTAATAACATGCAGGGTTTGGTTAGGACATTAACATGCAGGGTTTGGTTAGGACATTAACATGCAGGGTTTGGTTAGGACATTAACATGCAGGGTTTGGTTAGGACATTAACATGCAGGGTTTGGTTAGGACATTAACATGCAGGGTTTGGTTAGGACATTAACATGCAGGGTTTGGTTAGGACATTAACATGCAGGGTTTGGTTAGGACATTAACATGCAGGGTTTGGTTAGGACATTAACATGCAGGGTGTGGTTAGGACATTAACATGCAGGGTGTGGTTAGGACATTAACATGCAGGGTTTGGTTAGGACATTAACATGCAGGGTTCTTCGTTCTCTCTCCTGTTGTTTCTTCTTCGTTCTCTCTCCTGTTTTTTCTTCTTCGTTCTCTCCTGTTTTTTATTCTTCGTTCTCTCCTGTTTTTTCTTTTTCGTTCTCTCCTGTTTTTTCTTCTTCGTTCTCTCCTGTTTTTTCTTCTTCGTTCTCTCCTGTTGTTTCTTCTTCGTTCTCTCCTGTTGTTTCTTCAACGTTCTCTCTCCTGTTGTTTCTTCTTCGTTCTCTCCTGTTTTTTATTCTTCGTTCTCTCCTGTTTTTTCTTCTTCGTTCTCTCCTGTTTTTTCTTCTTCGTTCTCTCCTGTTGTTTCTTCAACGTTCTCTCTCCTGTTGTTTCTTCTTCGTTCTCTCCTGTTGTTTCTTCTTTGTTCTCTCTCCTGTTGTTTCTTCTTCGTTCTCTCATGTTTTTTCTTCTTCGTTCTCTCTCCTGTTGTTTCTTCTTCGTTCTCTCCTGTTTTTTCTTCTTCGTTCTCTCTCCTGTTGTTTCTTCTTCGTTCTCTCTCCTGTTGTTTCTTCAATGTTCTCTCTCCTGTTTTTTCTTCTTCGTTCTCTCTCCTGTTTTTTCTTCTTCGTTCTCTCCTGTTTTTTCTTCTTCGTTCTCTCCTGTTTTTTCTTCTTCGTTCTCTCCTGTTCTTTCTTCTTCGTTCTCTCCTGTTGTTTCTTCAACGTTCTCTCTCCTGTTGTTTCTTCTTCGTTCTCTCCTGTTTTTTCTTCTTCGTTCTCTCTCCTGTTGTTTCTTCTTCGTTCTCTACTGTTTTTTCTTCTTCGTTCTCTCTCCTGTTGTTTCTTCTTCGTTCTCTCTCCTGTTGTTTCTTCAACGTTCTCTCTCCTGTTGTTTCTTCTTCGTTCTCTCTCCTGTTGTTTCTTCTTCGTTCTCTCTCCTGTTGTTTCTTCAATGTTCTCTCTCCTGTTGTTTCTTCAACGTTCTCTCTCCTGTTTTTTCTTCTTCGTTCTCTCTCCTAATCATGTCTGTCTGCCTGTATCACTTTGTCCCCACCCAGCTAGCACAATTGGTGCCTTTGAAGTTGTGGGAATGTATGATATTGGTTTAACATTGGTTTGTTGTAGCGAAGCCATATGTTTCCTGAGCAGTAAAATTTGAACAATTTTTACGTTTTGAGAAATGAAGTGAACATTTTGTCTCTTCTGGGAATGTTTATTTGTAGGTTGCAAGGAGGTTCTGAGAACGTTTATTTTTTAGGTTGCAAGGAGGTCCTGAGAACGTTTATTTTTAGGTTGCAGGGAGATTCTGAGAACGTTTATTTTTTTGGTTGCAAGGAGGTCCTGAAAACGTTTATTTTTAGGTTGCAGGGAGGTTCTGAGAACATTTCTTTGTAGGTTGCAGGGAGGTTCTGAGAATGTTTATTTTTAGGTTGCAGGGAGGTTCTGAGAACGTTTATTTGTAGGTTGCAGGGAGGTTCTGAGAACATTTCTTTGTAGGTTGCAGGGAGGTTCTGAGAATGTTTATTTTTAGGTTGCAGGGAGGTTCTGAGAATGTTTCTTTGTAGGTTGCAGGGAGGTTCTGAGAACGTTTATTTGTATGTTGCAGGGAGGTTCTGGGAACGTTTATTTTTAGGTTGCAGGGAGGTTCTGAGAACGTTTATTTTTAGGTTGCAGGAAGGTTCTGAGAACGTTTATTTTTAGGTTGCAGGGAGGTTCTGAGAACGTTTATTTTTAGGTTGCAGGGAGGTTCTGAAAACGTTTATTTTTATGTTCTAGGAAGGTTCTGAGAACGTTTATTGATATGTTCTAGGAAGGTTCTGAGAACGTTTATTGTTATGTTCTAGGAAGGTTCTGAGAATGTTTATTTTTATGTTCTAGGAAGGTTCTGAGAACGTTTATTGTTATGTTCTAGGAAGGTTCTGAGAACGTTTATTTTTATGTTCTAGGAAGGTTCTGAGAACGTTTATTGTTATGTTCTAGGAAGATTCTGAGAACGTTTATTGTTATGTTCTAGGAAGGTTCTGAGAACGTTTATTGTTATGTTCTAGGAAGGTTCTGAGAACGTTTATTTTTATGTTCTAGGAAGGTTCTGAGAACGTTTTACTCTGGTTCTCTGAAAGTTTTCCCGGGAGGTTTTATTAATACTCTGAGAACGGAAAATATAGTTTTTATTTGTGAGTGTGTTTTGAATAACCATCACTGAATGTTTCAATAAGACTCTCAATAACACCACTAGTTTATTTAGGGGTTAACGTTTAGGAATTCCAAGCATAGACAGGACAGATGGGAATTCATTTCCTGAGGCAATAATCATTTCATGCAAAAAAAACATGTCTTCTTTTATTGTGACACAGCACCAGTGAGATTCAAACGTTTACTCTTCTGTTCTCTATCCCATGCAATTAGTCCACTGTGCCAACAGGATGGACCTAGCACGCTACATCTAGCTGGTTATCTTGTGTCTGTATTACCATTGTAGGGCCGGAAGCAGGGTAAGTGTGTGCAGGGCATTTTAGTACAGCTGTAGCAGTCAGGCAATAACAAGCTATAGGACATTAATTAATTTATGTTTTCAACCTATTTTTCTGGTATGTGTCGTTCAGCATAAACCTGCTCTCTGCCACCAGTACAAGGAGATGATCGAGGGTGAACAAGCAACACTTTGGGGTATTTTGTCTTTGTACTATGAGCTTATTGCTTTGACTTAAAGGGGGTTCAATGAATGTCATTGCTAGTATGCCAGGTTTTAATGTCTTGGCTATTTTAGTCTGCTTCCCTCTTTTACGGCTGTGATGGTCTGGAGCCTGGCGTTGTTGTGGCCGAGGAGCTCAGATTGGAACCAATTATCAGCTGTTGTGCAACATTGACGTCCTTGCCTCTCAGGGACGTGAAAGTCCCGGACTAGACACAATCCGGCAAACATAAACGTTTGAGAAGACCAGGACTTTATGAAAAAAACGAAAAGGGCAGAACAGAAATACGCTCTCAAAGTTAGATTCCTGTTGTTCATATCTTAACATGACCTGAACCAAAGTTACTCCAAGGATCTTATGAAATACTTCTAGATAAAATAAATAAATACTTCTAGAGAGGTTTTCTCCCCCTTTTTATGTTTTTGAGTCTTTTAAGGTTTTTCTTAATTGTAGGCTATTAGCATTAGAAGTTCATATTAACTTGAAGTTTTTTTAAGTATTTTATTGTTGAAATCGTTTCTTAGTTATTTAAGCACTTAGTTATTTAGTTATTTAAGCACTGCCTCACTTCTTTAGTACACAGCTGTCAGGGTTTTCCTGTGGTGAAGTAGAGGACCAAAATGCAGCGTGGTTATATTGACTCATGTTTAATAAAAACAGATAAACATGAACACTACAAAACAATAAACGTGGAAAACCAAAAACAGCCCTATCTGGTGCAAAACACAGAGACAGGAACAATCACCCACAAACACACAGTGAAACCCAGGCTACCTAAGTATGATTCTCAATCAGAGACAACTAATGACACCTGCCTCTGATTGAAAACCATACTAGGCCGAAACATAGAAATACCCCAAAACATAGAAAAACAAACATAGACTGCCCACCCAACTCACGCCACGACCATACTAAATAATGACAAAACAAAGGAAATAAAGGTCAGAACGTGACAGTACCCCCCCCCCCCCCCAAAGGTGCGGACTCCGGCCGCGAAACCTTAACCTATAGGGGAGGGTCTGGGTGGGCGTCTGTCCGCGGTGGCGGCTCTGGCGCGGGACGCGGACCCCACTTCACCATTGTCTTAGTCCGCTTTATTGTCCGCCTCCGTGGCTTTCTAACCATGGCCACCCCTCTCAATGACCCCACTGGACAGAGGGGCAGCTCTGGACAGAGGGGCGGAAGCTCTGGACAGAGGGGCAGAAGCTCTGGACAGAGGGGCAGAAGCTCTGGACAGAGGGGCAGAAGCTCTGGACAGAGGGGCAGAAGCTCTGGACAGAGGGGCAGGGGCTCTGGCGCCTCTGACTCCGGCAGCAGCGCCGGACAGGCGGGAGACTCCGGCAGCAGCGCCGGACAAGCGGGAGACTCCGGCAGCAACGCCGGACAGACGGGAGCACCTGTACGGATGAGCCGGAGAGACAGCCTGGTGCGGGGGGCTGCCACCGGAGGGCTGGTGCGTGGAGGTGGTGACGGATAGACCGGACCGTGCAGGCGCACTGGAGCTCTTGAGCACAGAGCCTGCCCAACCTTACCCGGTTGAATGGTCCCGGTCGCCCTGCCAGTGCGGCGAGGTGGAATAGCCCGCACTGGGCTATGCAGGCGAACCGGGGACACCGTTGCCAAGGCTGGTGCCATATAAGCCGGCCCAAGGAGACACACTGGAGACCAGAGCGTAGAGCCGGCTTCATGGCACTTGGCTCAATGCTCACTCTAGCCCGGCCGATATGCGGAGCTGGAATGTACCGCACCGGGCTATGCACCCGCACTGGGGAAACCGTGCGCTTCATAGCATAACACGGTGCCTGTCCGGTCTCTCTAGCCCCCCGGTAAGCACAGGGAGTTTGCGCAGGTCTCCTACCTGGTATAGCCATACTCCCTGTGAGCCCCCCCCATTAAATTTTTGGGGCTGACTCTCGGGCTTCCGTCCGCGCCGCCGTGCTTGCTTCGCCAACTCCATTCTCCGATAACCTTCCGCGCACTGCTCCATCGAATCCCAGGCGGGCTCCGGCACTCTCCCTGGGTCGACCGCCCACCTGTCTATCTCCTCCCAAGAAGTATAGTCCATACTCTTGCAGTCCAAACCGTACTCCCATGTCCATTCCTCTTTGCGTTGCTGTTGCCCGTTACCACGCCGCTTGGTCCTTGGTTGGTGGGTGATTCTGTCAGGGTTTTCCTGTGGTGAAGTAGAGGACCAAAACGCAGCGTGGTTATATTGACTCATGTCTAATAAAAACAGTTAAACATGAACACTACAAAACAATAAACGTGGAAAACCAAAAACAGCCCTATCTGGTGCAAAACACAGAGACAGGAACAATCACCCACAAACACACAGTGAAACCCAGGCTACCTAAGTATGATTCTCAATCAGAGACAACTAATGACACCTGCCTCTGATTGAGAACCATACTAGGCCGAAACATAGAAATACCCCAAAACATAGAAAAACAAACATAGACTGCCCACCCAACTCACGCCCTGACCATACTAAATAAATACAAAACAAAGGAAATAAAGGTCAGAACGTGACAACAGCCGCAGTCGCATGCGTTTCCAAGATACATTCTTTAAGAGATGGGCGGGTCTAAGGCTTTATAGGGTGTGAACGATGTTAAACGGGCATAAACAAAGAACTGTAGCTGTTCAATGTCAAAGGTTATCTTTATTACACAACAATAAACGATGTAATACTGTCAGCGGTTTATCTTAGGTGGTAACCTGGTGAGATAATGTTCAGAGAAATCCTTTTGGGGAATGTACTCATTTTCTAAATATGTTTCTCAAGGATTTTAATGTAGAGCAAGTGGGAAAATCAAAGCAACACTTTTTGAATGACTTTTTAGTCCTAAATGGGATTCTACGTTTATCAACTGTTAAAGAGCTGCATTACTTCCCCATGTTTCCTCTAAACTACCGTGTCTGGTGTCACTGAGAAGCTCTGAGTCATTACTTCCCCAATGTTTCCTCTAAACTACCGTGTCTGGTGTCCCTGAGAAGCTCTGAGTCATTACTTCCCCATGTTTCCTCTAAACTATCGTGTCTGGTGTCATTGAGAAGCTCTGAGTCATTACTTCCCCATTTTTCCTCTAAACTACCGTGTCTGGTGTCACTGAGAAGCTCTGAGTCATTACTTTTATCCAATGTAAAAAAATATATTAAAAAAACATTTTAAAAAACACAATTTAAAATGTAACGTAAGACTGAAAAGAGGGCGGTGGGTCACATTTGACAACATGACTTTAAATAGAAGCCTGTAGGAAACCTGTAGGAAACGTTACGCTGAAGTACAGGATAGTTACTGCGCTTGGCAGCAACAACCCTACTGCTATTCCCCTACACTTATGTTATTAATCCACTTCCTGCCACTTCCTGCCAGTGTAATCACATATTAGAAAGCTTCTTTATTAGAAAGCTGTCTTTAAAACTTAATGATATGAGTCTATGTATTATTGCAGCCATTCAGAGGCAGTTTTAAATACGTCATATAAATAAGCATTGAATATTAAACGTTCCACGAATCAAATATAATTTTGGACATTTTTAGTACTATGCTACATGCTAAAAATGCTACATGCTACATGCTACATGCTACATGCTAAATGCCACATGCTAAATGCTACATGCTAAATCCTATTTTGTCAATGTAGAGTTAAATGATGACAAGAATCTTCAATTAGTAGGCAGAAACCACCTGAATGTTGATCTTTTTTTATTGAAGGTTTGGTGATTTAGATAAATGAATTATTATAACAAGAACATTTTAACCCCCCCCCAGCACTTGAGAAACATAGATCAGGAGCGGCCAAACCCTCCTAGGGAGCAAACAGGATTTCTCCTCCGAGCCCTAATTTAAAGAGATAGTTCACCCGAATGACTAAATGTTTGTGTCCTTACCTTGAAAGCAGTCTTACGAACAAGGAGACTGAAATCTATGATTTGGTTACCGATCGTCATCGACCATTGGTACTTCCTGTTCAGGAGCCTTGTTGTAGTGGTCCCTGGTACGTGTCACTTGCACCGTTCCAGCTGGATAACAGGGATCAATCCCTGCTTCCAAACCTTCCCACTATTTCTCCCATTAGCCTGTCTCCCTATCTCATTACTGTCTGAATAAAGTGTCAACCCACCTAGAAAAAAACGTCTTTCAAAAAACAATAGAAAATATGATGATAAATTTCACCTTCCAAAAGAAATCACAAAGTCGTCCAATGTTGAGTGTTTATTTGGGGTGGCAGGTAGCCTAATGGTTAGAGTGTTGGACTGATAACGGAAAGGTTGCAAGATTGAATCCCAGAGCTGACAAGGTAAAAATCTGTCGTTCTGCCCCCTGAACAAGGCAGTTAACCCACTGTTCCTAGACTAGTTAACCCACTGTTCCTAGATCAGTTAACCCACTGTTCCTAGATCAGTTAACCCACTGTTCCTAGACCAGTTAACCCACTGTTCCTAGATCAGTTAACCCCCTGTTCCTAGATCAGTTAACCCACTGTTCCTAGATCAGTTAACCCACTGTTCCTAGATCAGTTAACCCACTGTTCCTAGGCCAGTTAACCCACTGTTCCTAGATCAGTTAATCCACTGTTCCTAGATCAGTTAACCCACTGTTCCTAGACCAGTTAACCCACTGTTCCTAGACCAGTTAACCCACTGTTCCTAGACCAGTTAACCCACTGTTCCTAGACCAGTTAACCCACTGTTCCTAGGCTGTCATTGAAAATAAGAATTTGTTCTTAACTGACTTCCCTAGTTAATTAAAGGTCAAATATTAAATAGTGAAATTAAAATTCAAAGCATCCTGACCTGTGATTTTTATTTTAAATGTTCCACCTTGGTCAGAGGCCTACGTCAAGTCAAAATATGTTCAATTGCAGGAAATCGAGCTTTAAAACTGTAAAATGTTCCCTGATCTAAGGGTTGTGCTTTAAACGGGTAAAATGTTCCCTGATCTAAGGGTTGTGCTTTAAAAGGGTAAA
Source organism: Oncorhynchus nerka (assembly GCF_034236695.1). Lineage (NCBI taxonomy): Eukaryota > Metazoa > Chordata > Actinopteri > Salmoniformes > Salmonidae > Oncorhynchus > Oncorhynchus nerka. The sequence continues at coordinate 43,966,527 of NC_088414.1, forward strand.
ATGTTCCCTGATCGCAGGGTTGTACTTTAAAAGGGTAAAATGTTCCCTGATCTAAGGGTTGTGCTTGGGGCCACGAAATTCACAATCCAAGCTTCTTCAAAAGTTGCCTGCCCTGGAAATGGTATGTTTGAAGTACTGAAATTCCCACCTGAAGAACTTTGTTTCTTAACAATCTTTGAACTATTTGAAGTTTAATGTTTTAAGGAACATGTCGAAATGTACTGGGGGAGGAGTGGTCCAAAATATCAATGTAATTGTATATGTATTTATGTTTTTTAAAAATTTAGGACAACAATGAAAATAAGTCCCCAACTGTATTGTGTCTCGGGGGAAGTTGACAAATACAATCAATCAATCAATCCAAACTGTACAGTGTAGGTTGCAGGGAGGTTCTGAGGCCAATTGATGAATGGAAAGAGACATCTGTAACAAAACACCAAGAAGTGGAATGACATTCAGACATTGTCAAGTCAAGTCTTAGATACTGGGTAAGCCAACGAGGTAGGGATAGATGTATATATATATGTGTGTTTGTATATAACCATGTTTGAATTTAATTCATGAAATACCAAGAATATTATTATGCTGAGAATGTTCCAAAGCCTAGCAACGATCCTCCACCAATACACAGAAAGATGTGGCAAGGTTGTATGCAAATTAACAATAGAACAACCCCACTTTCACCAAGCTCTGAGAAACAAGTGGTTCCCTCTCTCCTTCTTGTTCTACCCTGTCATCTCTCTCTCTCTCTCTCTTCTCTCTCTCTCTCTCTCTCTCTCTCTCCCTCTCTCTCCTCTCTTTCCCTCCGCTCTCTCTCTCTCTCTTCTCTCTTCTCTCTCTCTCTTCCTCTCTCTCTCTCTCTCTCTCTCTCTCTTCTCTCTCTTCTCTCTCTTTCTCTCTTCTCTCTCTCTCTCACTCTCTCTCTTTCCCTCCCCTCTCTCTCTCTCTCTCTCTCTTCTCTCTTTCCCTCCGCTCTCTCTCTCTCTTCTCTCTTCTCTCTCTCTCTTCCTCTCTCTCTCTCTCTCTCTCTCTTTCCCTCCCCTCTCTTTCTCTCTTTCTCTCTTCTCTCTTTCCCTCCTCTCTCTCTCTCTCTCTCTCTCTCTCTCTCTCTCTCTCTCTCTAACCCCCATTCTCCCCTCCTTCCCTCCCTCCATAGTCCTGAGTGACTGTAGTGGGGCAGTGGTCTCCAGCAGGGTCAGTGTAAATGAGATCCAGGCCTCGTCAAGCTCAGCTGGCTACTTTCTCCTGTCACTTTCTAACTCTGTGAACCCACAGAAAAAAAAGAGAAAGAAACGACAGACCAATAGAAAAAAAAGCTCCCGAAACATCACTGGTCTATAAGTCAGGCAGGAGGGTACCAGGTGTTACTGGTACTAACATCACTGATATATAAGTCAGGCAGGAGGGTACCAGGTGTTACTGGTACTAACATCACTGGTCTATAAGTCAGGCAGGAGGGTACCAGGTGTTGGTACTAACAACACTGGTCTATAAGTCAGGCAGGAGGGTTCCAGGTGTTACTGGTATAAATCAAATCAAATCAAATCAAATTTTATTTGTCACATACACATGGTTAGCAGATGTTAATGCGAGTGTAGCGAAATGCTTGTGCTTCTAGTTCCGACAATGCAGTGATAACCAACAAGTAATCTAACTAACAATTCCAAAACTACTGTCTTATACACAGTGTAAGGGGATAAGGAATATGTACATAAGGATATATGAATGAGTGATGGTACAGAGCAGCATACAGTAGATGGTATCGAGTACAGTATATACATATGAGATGAGTATGTAGACAAAGTAAACAAAGTGGCATAGTTAAAGTGGCTAGTGACATAAGAATGCAGTCGATGATCTAGAGTACAGTATATACATATGCATATGAGATGAATAGTGTAGGGTAAGTAACATTATATAAGGTAGCATTGTTTAAAGTGGCTAGTGATATATTTACATAATTTCCCATCAATTCCCATTATTAAAGTGGCTGGAGTTGGGTCAGTGTCAATGACAGTGTGTTGGCAGCAGCCACTCAATGTTAGTGATTGCTGTTTAACAGTCTGATGGCCTTGAGATAGAAGCTGTTTTTCAGTCTCTCGGTCCCAGCTTTGATGCACCTGTACTGACCTCGCCTTCTGGATGATAGCGGGGTGAACAGGCAGTGGTTCGGGTGGTTGATGTCCTTGATGATCTTTATGGCCTTCCTGTAACATCGGGTGGTGTAGGTGTCCTGGAGGGCAGGTAGTTTGCCCCCGGTGATGCGTTGTGCAGACCTCACTACCCTCTGGAGAGCCTTACGGTTGAGGGCGGAGCAGTTGCCGTACCAGGCGGTGATACAGCCCGCCAGGATGCTCTCGATTGTGCATCTGTAGAAGTTTGTGAGTGCTTTTGGTGACAAGCCGAATTTCTTCAGCCTCCTGAGGTTGAAGAGGCGCTGCTGCGCCTTCTTCACGACGCTGTCAGTGTGAGTGGACCAACTCAGTTTGTCTGTGATGTGTATGCCGAGGAACTTAAAACTTGCTACCCTCTCCACTACTGATCCATCGATGTGGATAGGGGGGTGTTCCCTCTGCTGTTTCCTGAAGTCCACAATCATCTCCTTAGTTTTGTTGACGTTGAGTGTGAGGTTATTTTCCTGACACCACACTCCGAGGGCCCTCACCTCCTCCCTGTAGGCCGTCTCGTCGTTGTTGGTAATCAAGCCTACCACTGTTGTGTCATCCGCAAACTTGATGATTGAGTTGGAGGCGTGCATGGCCACGCAGTCGTGGGTGAACAGGGAGTACAGGAGAGGGCTCAGAACGCACCCTTGTGGGGCCCCGTGTTGAGGATCAGCGGGGAGGAGATGTTGTTGCCTACCCTCACCACCTGTGGGCGGCCCGTCAGGAAGTCCAGTACCCAGTTGCACAGGGGCGGGGTCGAGACCCAGGGTCTCGAGCTTGATGACGAGCTTGGAGGGTACTATGGTATTGAATGCCGAGCTGTAGTCGATGAACAGCATTCTCACATAGGTATTCCTCTTGTCCAGGTGGGTTAGGGCAGTGTGCAGTGTGGTTGAGATTGCATCGTCTGTGGACCTATTTGGGCGGTAAGCAAATTGGAGTGGGTCTAGGGTGTCAGGTAGGGTGGAGGTGATATGGTCCTTGACTAGTCTCTCAAAGCACTTCATGATGACGGAAGTGAGTGCTACGGGCGGTAGTCGTTTAGCTCAGTTACCTTAGCTTTCTTGGGAACAGGAACAATGGTGGCCCTCTTGAAGCATGTGGGAACAGCAGACTGGTATAGGGATTGATTGAATATGTCCGTAAACACACCGGCCAGCTGGTCTGCGCATGCTCTGAGGGCGCGGCTGGGGATGCCGTCTGGGCCTGCAGCCTTGCGAGGGTTAACACGTTTAAATGTCTTACTCACCTCGGCTGCAGTGAAGGAGAGACCGCATGTTTTCGTTGCAGGCCGTGTCAGTGGCACTGTATTGTCCTCAAAGCGGGCAAAAAAGTTATTTAGTCTGCCTGGGAGCAAGACATCCTGGTCCGTGACTGGGCTGGGTTTCTTCTTGTAGTCCGTGATTGACTGTAGACCCTGCCACATGCCTCTTGTGTCTGAGCCATTGAATTGAGATTCCACTTTGTCTCTGTACTGACGCTTAGCTTGTTTAATAGCCTTGCGGAGGGAATAGCTGCATTGTTTATATTCGGACATATTACCAGACACCTTGCCCTGATTAAAAGCAGTGGTTCGCGCTTTCAGTTTCACGCGAATGCTGCCATCAATCCACGGTTTCTGGTTTTGGAATGTTTTTATCGTTGCTATGGGAACGACATCTTCGACGCACGTTCTAATGAACTCGCACACCGAATCAGCGTATTCGTCAATATTTCCATCTGACGCAATACGAAACATGTCCCAGTCCACGTGATGGAAGCAGTCTTGGAGTGTGGAGTCAGCTTGGTCTGACCAGCGTTGGACAGACCTCAGCGTGGGAGCCTCTTGTTTTAGTTTCTGCCTGTAGGCAGGGATCAGCAAAATGGAGTCGTGGTCAGCTTTTCCGAAAGGGGGGCGGGGCATGGCCTT
>NC_088414.1:43978100-43990600 GCF_034236695.1 Oncorhynchus nerka
AACGGCACCGACCACCACTGCTGCGTGTGTGTGTGTGTGTGTGTGTGTGTGTGTGTGTGTGTGTGTGTGTGTGTGTGTGTGTGTGTGTCAGCTGAGACAGTTTGGAAATTCTGTAACCACATCTCTACCAGATGCGGCAGCTTTCAGGGCTGTAGGACCAGGGCTGTAGGACCAGGGCTGTAGGACCAGGGCTGTAGGACCAGGGCTGTGGGTTCAGGGCTGTAGGATCAGGGCTGTAGGACCAGGGCTGTAGGATCAGGGCTGTAGGACCAGGGCTGTAGGACCAGGGCAGTAGGACCAGGGCTGTAGGACCAGGGCTGTAGGATCAGGGCTGTAGGACCAGGGCTGTGGGTTCAGGGCTGTAGGATCAGGGCTGTAGGATCAGGGCTGTAGGATCAGGGCTGTAGGACCAGGGCTGTGGGTTCAGGGCTGTAGGATAAGGGCTGTGGGTTCAGGGCTGTAGGACCAGGGCTGTGGGTTCAGGGCTGTAGGACCAGGGCTGTAGGTTCAGGGCTGTAGGACCAGGGCTGTAGGACCAGGGCTGTAGGACCAGGGCTGTAGGACCAGGGCTGTAAGATTAGGGCTGTAGGACCAGGGCTGTAGGATCAGGGCTGTGGGTTCAGGGCTGTAGGACCAGGGCTGTGGGTTCAGGGCTGTAGGATCAGGGCTGTTGAGGAGAGTTTACAGAGACAACACAGCTTGAGGGGAACACAGCTTTGTGTTAGACTAGAGCTGCTCCAGTTTCAACTGTTCTGCCTGCGGCTATGGAACCCTGACCTGTTCACCGGACGTGCTACCTGTCCCAGACCTACTGGTTTCAACTCTCTAGAGACAGCAGGAGTGTTAGAGATACTCTGAATGATCGCCTATGAAAAGCCAACTGACAATTACTCCTGAGGTGCTGACTTGCTGCACCCTCGACGACTACTGTGATTATTATTATTTGAGCCTGCTGGTCATTTATGAACATTTGAACATCTTGGTCATGTTCTGTTATAATCTCCACCCGGCACAGCCAGAAGAGGACTGGCAACCCCTCATAGCCTGGTTCCTCTCTAGGTTCTGGCCTTTCTAGGGAGTTTTTCCTTGCCACCGTGCTTCTACACCTGCATTGCTTGCTGTTTGGGGTTTTAGGCTGGGTTTCTGTACAGCACTTTGAGATATCAGCTGATGTAAGAAGGGCTTTATAAATACATTTGATTGATTGATTGACATTCTCTCCCTGGCGGCCTGCCCCCAGGAAACTGCTCCTAACCTGGCTAGAGTAGGGAGGTGAGACCCTCTCTCCCTGGTTCTCTGCCCCCAGGAAACTGCTCCTAACCTGGCTAGAGTGTAGAGGTGAGACCCTCTCTCCCTGGTGCTCTGCCCCCAGGAAACTGCTCCTAACCTGGCTAGAGTGTGGAGGTGAGACCCTCTCTCCCTGGTGCTCTGCCCCCAGGAAACTGCTCCTAACCTGGCTAGAGTGTGGAGGTGAAACCCTCTCTCCCTGGTTCTCTGCCCCCAGGAAACTGCTCCTAACCTGGCTAAACTGACCGGCTTCTCCCCCGCTAATAGGTTTTTAATGAAAGGAGACTCTGACACAGGCTTGCTTCCCAGACAGCACCCTATTCTCATTTTAGTACACTACTTTTGACCAGGGCCTATAGGGTAGTGCACTACTTTTGACCAGGGCCTATAGTAATACACTACTTTAGATCAGGACCTATAGGGTAGTGCACTACTTTAGATCAGGGCCTATAGGGTAGTGCACTACTTTAGATCAGGGCCTATAGTAGTACACTACTTTAGACCAGGGCCTATAGGGTAGTGCACTACTTTAGATCAGGGCCTATAGTAGTGCACTACTTTAGACCAGGGCCTATAGGGTAGTGCACTACTTTTGATCAGGGCCTATAGGGTAGTGCGCTACTTTAGTTCAGGGCCTATTGTAGTACACTACTTTAGACCAGGGCCTATAGGGTAGTGCACTACTTTAGATCAGGGCCTATAGTAGTGCACTACTTTAGACCAGGGCCTATAGGGTAGTGCACTACTTTAGATCAGGGCCTATAGGGTAGTGCACTACTTTAGATCAGGGCCTATAGTAGTGCACTACTTTAGACCAGGGCTTATAGGGTAGTGCACTACTTTAGATCAGGGCCTATAGTAGTGAACTACTTTAGATCAGGGCCTATAGTAGTACACTACTTTCGACCAGGATATATAGGCTAGTGCACCATATAGGGAATAGGGTGCCATCTTAACTGCTCAAAAGACCAGAGAGACTCTGTTACACTTTGATGACTTTTTAATTCCCTTAGATGGAATAGAACTTGTTTCAGAGTCAGAAAAGAGAGAAAAGAAACAGACTCCAGTTTGTGAAAAGAGACCAGTATGAATTTATTCTCCGCATTTTCAAATACACATACAGACCATTTCTGTTCTGTATGCTGCTGAATCGTTGGCAGCAGTCTTCAATTTTGAATCCCACATAGCACCCTAGTCGCTATATAGTGCACTACTTTAGACCAGAGCCCTATGGAACCCTATTCCCTATATAGTGCACTACTTTAGACCAGAGCCCTATGGAACCCTATTCCCTATATAGTGCACTACATTAGACCAGAACCCTATGCCACCCTATTCCCTATATAGTGCACTACTTTAGACCAGAGCCCTATGGCACCCTATCCTCATCCCATGTTTACTGGTCTGACCAGGTTAGTGAGAGGCCAGGCTCATCCCATGTTTAGTGGTCTGACCAGGTTAGTCAGAGGCCAGGCTCATCCCATGTTTAGTGGTCTGACCAGGTTAGTCAGAGGCCAGGTTCATCCCATGTTTAGTGGTCTGACCAGGTTAGTGAGAGGCCAGGTTCATCCCATGTTTAGTGGTCTGACCAGGTTAGTGAGAGGCCAGGTTCATCCCATGTTTAGTGGTCTGACCAGGTTAGTGAGAGGCCAGGTTCATCCCATGTTTAGTGGTCTGACCAGGTTAGTGAGAGGCCAGGTTCATCCCATGTTTAGTGGTCTGACCAGGTTAGTGAGAGGCCAGGCTCATCCCATGTTTTTAAATGTAACCTTTATTTTAACAAGGCAAGTCAGTTAAGAACAAATTCTGATTTACAATGACGGCCTACCGGGGAACAGTGAGTTAACTGCCTTGTTCAGGGGCAGAACAACATATTTTTTACCTTGTCAGCTCGGGGATTTGACCTTTTGGTTACTGGCCCATCGCTCTAACCACTAGGCTACCTGCCGCCCATTTAGTGGGCTGACAGAGTTAGCGCCAGGTTAGCGAGAGGCAGGCAGACAGTTGTTGGTATGGTAGAATTATATCATCAGGCATGCAGCACAGCAGAGTTCAACAAACCATCCCTTATGGTGCTTTCAAGACAACTGGCAACTCTGAAAAAAACCTATGTCAAATCATGACGTCAGTGATCTTCAGGGTCGGAAAGTCTCTCTAGAAAGATGCCCGAGTTTCTGACTTGGAATTCTAAGTTGGATGACCGTTCAATTTTTTTTTTCCCCATTCGGAGCTCGTGAAGAGTTCCCAGTTGTTTTGAATGCACTGAATTCGAAAGTCTGAGATTTACGAGGATTGGAGTTCCCAGTTGTTTTGAATGCACTGAATTCGAAAGTCTGAGATTTACGAGGATTGGAGTTCCCAGTTGTTTTGAATGCACTGAATTCAAAAGTCTGAGATTTACGAGGATTGGAGTTCCCAGTTGTTTTGAATGCACTGAATTCAAAAGTCTGAGATTTTACGAGGATTGGAGTTCCCAGTTGATTTGAAAGCGGCATGTGAGGAACAGGAGAGCATCACATTGCTGCTGATCACCCCTGACTCAACACACACTGAACTAAACAACAGGAAATGTAATACTGGAGAAGACAGTCTGTGTGTCCCAATTGGCACCATATTACCTATATAGTGCCCTCTGAACAGAACCCTCTGAACAGAACCCTCTGAACAGATCTCTCTGAACAGAACCCTCTGGTCAGAACCCTCTGGTCAGAACTCTCTGAACAGAACCCTCTGAACAGAACCCTCTGAACAGAACCCTCTGGTCAGAACCCTCTGGTCAGAACTCTCTGAACAGAACCCTCTGGTCAGAACTCTCTGAACAGGACCCTCTGAACAGATCTCTCTGAACAGAACCCTCTGAACAGATCTCTCTGAACAGAACCCTCTGAACAGAACCCTCTGGTCAAAAGTAGTGCATTACATAGGGAATATGGTGCAATTTGGGACACATCTAGTGTTGCGGTAAAGCTGTGTGCCCTCTGGCCTGCTAGGTTAACGGATGTCCAGGACAGAGCCCAAACAATGGGAGCGTGGAAAGGACACGGAGAGGACACAGAGGGTGGGGTGATGAGAGAAACACATGGACCCTGGATAACCCCGTCTACCTACCCTACCTCCTGGTAAAACACATCTAACGACAGAGCTAGAACTTGAGCACTGAAACCATAGAAATAGAATGCATAGGTAGAACACACAGTATGTTGATTTTGGAAGCAACCATTTGGGAGCATGACAGGTCTAATTGAAGTTAAATTCTTGTGCTGCTACCTTTAAAAGTAGTTGTGTAAACCCTTTTAACCATTCTACAATCTATGTTCTAGGCATTGTATTTCTATGGTATGAAGTTGAACCACTTCTCAGTTTACAAGTCATCATACGGAGCAATGACATCACACCATTGACCTTTGTGTTGAGTCGGAAGCACTTCATTACAAAAGACACGAGGTGAACAGGAAACGGAATTCTCCATGAATTCCATGGAGAATGTGTGCTGCTGTGTAAGCCAGTTTACTTTACACTGAGTCGAGTGTATAGGTCACAGGCGGGATCTGAACCCTGGTCTCCAACACGGAAAACCAACGTCTTACACATTAAGCCAAGAGGACATTCCCTCTTGGACCAGGGTGACGCAGATTTTCATCAGAAGAGCGTGAGTCCGGTTCACCTCCGCTACATATCAGTTTACTAACAAGGAGGACAGGTCTGGTTTTGGTGACAAGAGTTTGAGGGCAGTGACCAATGATCTCTGATCGTCTTTACATCGCTTTGCCGGGATTTTGAGAAGATCTACATTCTGACAAGAAAATAAAACAACGTTTTCCAGATACAATTACAGCATGGTGACAAGTGAACGTGGTTACCTGCTGTCGACATGGCCAGCAGTTCATTTCCTTCATATAAATAATTATCAAAACACAAAATGTTCCCCACTCACTCACGTCACAAATGTCACGAGTCCACAGAGACATAAGATGGTGGCTCTCTAAAATCTATGACAGGAAAAACACATAGTTAATGTGGCTGGCGTACATACAAATATACATATATCTAAATAGAATGAAACGATAACCTGGCATTTCAAATCAGAAATCAAAAGGTCAATATAAAAATATATAAAAAATACAACCAAAAGAAAATAATGCGTCTTCCGTAGCAACAAAGGAAAACATTAGCCTCGGTTCCTCGTTTCCAATGTACAAAACACTGGCTAGTTTATAATGTATTTTTCAACACACATGTACTTGGTCCATTGGATCCACAGAAGGGGAAACGTCAGCCATTTTGAAAGCAGCCATTTTGTTTTGTTGTGTAAAGCAGTCCGTTTGTTTGTGAGAACACCGCAACGGAACACTGAAGTCTTTAATGGAGATCTAGAATGTGAAGAGACAGAAGTCAAAGAGAGGAATAGTGGAATCCGTTATCTCTCTGACCAGCCAGCGAGGAGGGACCTGAAAACGACTGAAAATCTACTGTGTCTATGGACTTCATGACAGAGGGCCTTCTGTCCGCAGGGAGGGTCAGTCTGCAGCCGATAGGTCAGTTTATCTCTACTGAGGGCCTTCTGTCCGCAGGGAGGGTCAGTCTGCAGCCGATAGGTCAGTTTATCTCTACTGAGGGCCTTCTGTCTAAAGGGAGGGTCAGTCTGCAGTCGATAGGTCAGTTTATCTCTACTGAGGGCCTTCTGTCTGAAGGGAGGGTCAGTCTGCAGCCGATAGGTCAGTTTATGTCTACTGAGGGCCTTCTGTCTGAAGGGAGGGTCCGTCTGCAGCCGATATGTCAGTTTATCTCCACTGAGGGCCTTCTGTCTGAAGGGAGGGTCAGTCTGCAGCCGATGGGTCAGTTTATCTCCACTGAGGACCTTCTGTCTGAAGGGAGGGACAGTCTGCAGCTGCAGGGTTAGATCCAAGTCATGGTTGTTCGAAGCCAAGAGGTTGGGTAATCTCCTAACCCTGTGGCAATTCTCAGAGGCCTGCGTCATGATGTACAAGTAGGGAAGGAGATGGCTGGTCTGTTGTCAATGCTAACCTCCCCAACCCCACAACATGGTCCACCACTACATAGCGGGATATCTAGGTCTAAGGACTCATAGGGTGAGAAATAACATCCCGTAGAAAATGATAATCCACATGTCCCTTCAGAAAAGAGGTTGAATATGACCTATCTCATCATATTAGTGTTCATCTTATTGAGCCTCAATCTTGGCAATCACTCGGTCTTCACTAATACAAAATGTTCCCACACTATATTCCTCTTCCGTTGTGAAGAAATATGGCCTAAAACTCATCTGAGAAACTACATCAGAGAAACGTGTCTCTAAAGCCGAAAACACTTCCTTCATCTCCTCATGTTCATATCTGAGAACCAATCACATTGTCAGATTATTTAAAAAAACTACATCAGAGAAAAATGTCTCTAAAGCCAAAAACACTTCCTTTCTCACGTGTCATAGGAGCTGATATAACATCCAGATCTCAGCACCCTTTACTTGGTCATATGATGAAACATAAATTATAGAAACGTCTCTAAAAAACCTAAAACAACGTCATCCTCAGATCCTCATCTCGTGATCGGGGCTGTGGTCCAGCATGGGATCCCTGGTACTGATCATGGAGGTCGAGGGGCCCTGGGTTACTCCGAAGGGGGAGACGGCAGGGGAGCGGGCGGCGAGGGGCGAGAGAGAGGGAGAGAAGCTGGGGGACATGGCTGCTGAGGAGATGGAGCCCTCGTGGCTGATGGGGGACCGCCGTAGGGTGGCCAGGTGGGGGAAGGTGCGTCCGATGACAGGGACCTTCGGGGGGACGGACTTGGCCCCAGGGTGGGCCACGGCAGTGATGAGGGGCGGTGGGTCGATGCGAGGCTTGGGGTCCGTCTTGGCTTTGGGCTGGAAGGGCTGGCGTGGGTTGGTCTGGTTCTGTGGGGCTGTCTCGTCTTTGAGCCTGGCGATCTCCGTGAAGACGTTGGCTAGTGGTTGGAACTGAGGGCACCAGTTGAGCAGGTAATCCCAGTTATAACTGCCCCTTAGCTCTTCGTCACTGGCCACTATGGCTGTCAGGGACCCGTCTACAGAGGGCTTCCCGTCCTCTGGAAAGGCGTAATCTTTAGGATGGGAGATGTTGAGTCCCCTCCCCACCCCCAGGTACCCTCCTCCCAGCTCATCTCTGTAGACAGGTAGCTGTCCAGACAGCATGGTCCCGCTGAGACTCCCTCCCAGCTTCTTGCCTTTGAACCAGGTGCTTCCTTCCAGGGCGGCCGGCTCACAGGAGATGTCCGACAGCTGGTCAGCGTCCTGCTGGATGCCAGAGTCCGGCCCGCGGGCTGAGATGTGCTCCTGCATGGACGAGGAGATGGACGCTACGCGGGGGTACTCGTTGATCATCCTGATCTCATCGTCCTCCGCCGCCTCGGCTGAGCCACGCCCGCTGGAGTGGGAGGGGTCAAGGGAACCCCCCCGGGGGTAGGGCCCGGCCCCTGCTCCACCTTGGTCGCCGGCGTACCCTGGTAACGTCTGATGATAGATCCTCTCAGATCCTCCAGATTTGGAATCGTCCAGTTTCTGCAGAGTGGTTCCCGAGGCCACGGCACTGTTGTCCCGTCCTTTGTTCTTCCTGCGTCTCTTTGACTTGAGCAGGAAGATGACCACCGCCATGACCACCAGTAGCACGATGACCCCCAGGGACACGGCGATGATGATAATCAGCAGGACGTTGAGGTCTGTCCCCAGGCCGAAGGACGTGTTGGTCACATCGATGGTCAGCTGGGCCGTGGTGACCCGGGACGTGTCCAGAGGGCTGTGGGCGTGAACGTCCAGTGTCATGGTCCTGGTCTCCCTTTTGGACCGCCCCCCTAACCCGCTGCTGCTGCTGCGACTAGAAGACCCGTCCATCTTGAGGAAAACCACCCCGGTTGTTTTGTTGACGTCAAAGTACAGGGAGGAGCTTGGGAGCGAGAAGAGGACGATACCGTCTACACCTCCATCCTCGTCGTTTGCCTGGATCTGTCCGATGCTCTGGCCCCTCTTCGCCCCCTCTGGAACCTCAAAGGAGAACTCTGGGGAGACGAAGAGTGGGTCGTACTCATCCTCACCAGTCACGTACACCTGGACCGTCACCGTGGCCGAGTGGTTACCGGCGTCCATTGCCAGAGCAACAAAATTAAATGAGTTGACCTTCTCAAAATCAAAAGTCATCTTAGCCCTGACCTCTCCTGAACTCTGGTCCACGGTGAAGGCCTCTCGCCCTGTAACTCCTGACCCTTGACCTTGCTCCACCATGTAGTATCTCAGCTGGCCGTACATCCCAGTGTCGTGGTCTATGGCGTGGAGTATGGTCACGGCTGAGTTGACCGGCTGGTTCTCTCTGATGCTAGCCGTCAGAGTCTCGATGGGGAAGAACGGTCTGTTATCATTCACATCTTTGACCTCTACGCTGATCGGGGTCAGGGCGACGTGACCGTGGCCATCCGAGGCCTGGACGATGACCACGTGGGAGGACTGGTGCTCGCGGTCGAGCTGTCGCTGTAACCGCAGCGCCCCGGTCCACTGGTCGATGGTGAACAGGTCCATCTCATCGCCTGAGCTGATACTGTACTGGACCTCTGCGTTGGGGGCAGAGTCTGGGTCTGGGGGAAAGGGAGAGATGTGTGGGGGGGAGAAGGACAGAAAGAAAAGCATTTAACACAGTGTCATAATAAAACAAACAGATGTTTGAAACTGCACAACAAGAATGACATAAAGATACGGAGACATTTCAGAAAAAAAATGTGTCTCCATTAACACCACCCATCTCCTCTCCACCATTTTAATTTGTGTGTGTGTGTGTGTGTGTGTGTGTGTGTGTGTGTGTGTGTGTGTGTGTCTGTGTGTGTGTGTGTGTGTGTGTGTGTGTGTGTGTGTGTGTGTGTGTGTGTGTGTGTGTGTGTGTGTGTATGCCTATTCCCTCACCTGTGGCAGTGAGTCGTATTATCTCTGTCCCGGCGCCAGCTCCTTCACTCAGTGACACAGCGTACTCCGCCCTGCCAAACGCCGGCGGGTTATCGTTTACATCGCCAACGGTTATCACCGCGGCAACGCTAGAACTCCTCTGTGGAACCCCTCTGTCCGACACCACCACCGTCAGGTTATAGAGGGGCACGGCCTCGAAGTCCAGCACCTCGGCCAATAGGAGCGTCCCTACGGTCTGGAAGCCCCGCCCCTCCAGGAAGCGCACGCTGCTCTCGATCTGGAAGACGTTCCCGGTATTGCCATTGGCAATGGCGAAGTCGAAGCCGCAGTTGTCCCGAGAGAAATCAGCGTCCATGGCCTCCAGGGTCAGGATGGTCGCCCCGGGGATGGAGTCCTCCAACACCGTCGCCCTGGAAACACAATGATCAGAATAAATCATTTGGATCAGAATAATAAATCATTGGTAACGCTTATCATTAGCATATTATATGTTACATTTACGTGTATATTATTTATTAGCTCCATGTATCTATAGGGCCCTAAAGGGTTCCCGAGTGGCACAGCATTCTAATGTCAGTGCTAGAGGCGCCACTACAGACCTTGGTTCGTTCCCGGGCTATATCACAACTGGCCGTGATCGGGAGTGCCATAGGGCGGCGCACAATTGGCCCAGAGGTGTCCGGGTTAGGAGAGGGTTTGGCCGGGGGTAGGCCGTCATTGTAAAATAAGAATTTGTTCTGACCTGCCTGGTTAAATGTATTTTTTAACTAAATCTATAGAGTAACTAGCTTCTACACCTGCATTGCTTGCTGTTTTGGGTTTTAGGCTGGGTTTCTGTACAGCACTTTGAGATATCAGCTGATGTAAGAAGGGCTTTATAAAAATAAATTTGATTGGATTTGATTTAGAGTAACTAGCTTCATATATCTGTAGAGTAACTAGCTTCATATATCTGTAGAGTAACTAGCTTCATATATCTATAGAGTGACTAGCTTCATATATCTATAGAGTAACTAGCTTCATATATCTATAGAGTAACTAGCTTCATATATCTATAGAGTAACTAGCTTCATATATCTATAGAGTGACTAGCTTCATATATCTGTAGAGTAACTAGCTTCATATATCTATAGAGTGACTAGCTTCATATATCTGTAGAGTAACTAGCTTCATATATCTATAGAGTGACTAGCTTCATATATCTATAGAGTGACTAGCTTCATATATCTATAGAGTAACTAGCTTCATATATCTATAGAGTAACTAGCTTCATATATCTGTAGAGTAACTAGCTTCATATATCTGTAGAGTAACTAGCTTCATATATCTGTAGAGTAACTAGCTTCATATATCTGTAGAGTAACTAGACTTATTGTAAACATGTCAGGATATGCTAGAAACAGAAACTGCTCAAAGCCAAATCATCTGTGCAGGATCTACCCTTAATCATGATAAAAAAAAGATGACAGCCACCTATTGGTAGATGACAGGACCTACCTGTACTCTGATTGGTGGAAAACAGGACCTACCTGTACTCTGATTGGTGGAAGACGGGAGTGTTGTGTCCTACCTGTACTCTGATTAGTGGAAGACGGGACCTACCTGTACTCTGATTGGTGGAAGACGGGACCTACCTGTACTCTGATTGGTGGAAGACGGGACCTACCCGTACTCTGATTGGTGGAAGACGGGACCTACCTGTACTCTGATTGGTGGAAGACGGGAACGCTGTGACCTACCTGTACTCTGATTGGTGGAAGACGGGACCTACCTGTACTCTGATTGGTGGAAGACGGGAGCGCTGTGACCTACCTGTACTCTGATTGGTGGAAGACGGGAGCGCTGTGACCTACCTGTACTCTGATTGGTGGAAGACAGGAGCGTTGTCGTTGACGTCTGATAGCTGGACCTGTACTGTGGTGAATGACGAGAGGGGCGGGGACCTACCTGTACTCTGATTGGTGGAAGACGGGAGCGTTGTCGTTGACGTCTGATAGCTGGACCTGTACTGTGGTGAACGACGAGAGGGGCGGGGACCTACCTGTACTCTGATTGGTGGAAGACGGGAGCGTTGTCGTTGACGTCTGATAGCTGGACCTGTACTGTGGTGAACGACGAGAGGGGCGGGGACCCCCCGTCACAGGCTTCGATGACCACACTGACGGACGGGTTCTCTGGATCGAACTCTGACCTCTCCCTGATGAACAGGGTACCTGTAGGGAGACGAGATAAATCATTCGAAAAGTTTTGAATAAAACACAGGTTTGAAACCCATTCACTTGGACTTCACCTATACGCCAGTCCTATTCGGTCCTTTTTAAATTTGAATTTGAGTCATTTAGCAGACACTCTTATCCGGAGCGACTTACAGGAGGAGCAAGCTAATTTTTGTGCCGAGTCGGCTCGGGGATTCAAACCAGCAAACTTTCAGTTACTGGCCCAACGCTCTTAACTGCTAAGCTACCTGCCGACAGAATACAATAACAGCCTACAGTACAGAAGATAGTTTCTCCATGGCAACAGCACAGCAGTGGTAACAACAGTAACGTGTCTTTGTTCTGTGTGTGTGTGTGTGTGTGTGTGTGTGTGTGTGTGTGTGTGTGTGTGTGTGTGTGTGTGTGTGTGTGTGTGTGTGAAATGTAGGAAAGAGAATTGAATCCTGTACCGTTGCTGGGGTCTACGTAGAATCCGCCTCGCGTTGACGACATCACTCTGTAGGTGACCTTTCCATTCTCCCCCGAATCACGATCAGTCGCCGTCACCGTGACAACGGGACTGCCTGGCGGGGAATGTTCTGGCAGCGTTACCTGGGAAACACAGACACGGCTTTAAAACACCCCATAATAGTCAACACAACAACACAACAATCAACATAAATCTAACCAAATGAATAGAAGCTATACCACCACTTCTGGTGAGACTGAGTTCCTGATAACTGAACTATCTAGAAGAAAAAGCAACGCACACCTATTAAGACGAGGTGCTGGCTAGCGGAGTAGGAACTTGAAAATAAAAGAAAGCCGCACACTCTTGGAGCTCAGATGCAAAAATGTAATACCAACGTTTCGACAGCCAAGCTGTCTTCACCAGGGTATATTATATAGTTCCTGATAACTGAACTACTGGTTGAGACTGAGTTCCTGATAACTGAACTACCGGTTGAGACTGAGTTCCTGATAACTGAACTACCGGTTGAGACTGAGTTCCTGATTACTGAACTACCGGTTGAGACTGAGTTCCTGATAACTGAACTACCGGTTGAGACTGAGTTCCT
>NC_088414.1:43995600-44030600 GCF_034236695.1 Oncorhynchus nerka
TCAGTAGCCCTGACGGTCAGTGTGTACCAGGTCCTGTCCTCGTAGTCCAGAGGGGCGGTCAGAGACACCCCTCCACTGTAGCGGTGAATCCCAAACTTCCCCTGGGACGACCCGTCCAGCTGGAGGCTGTAGGACAGGGCCGGGCTGGAGTCCACGTCATTACCCGTTACCAAGGTGATCTCTGTGCCGATCAGGGTGTCTAGGGAGGGGAGGGGTGTGGAGGAACGGGTAGGAGACAGAGACATGTTACTGAGAGTGTGGAGGGGTTAGAGGGGTGAGGGGTTAGGATGAGGGCTTAGATGGTGAGGGGTTAGGATGAGGGCTTAGAGGGGTGAGGGGTTAGGATGAGGGCTTAGAGGGCTTAGTGAGGGGTTAGGATGAGGGCTTAGAGGGGTGAGGGGTGAGGGGTTAGGATGAGGGCTTAGAGGGGTGAGGGGTGAGGGGTTAGGATATACAGTGCAGTTCAGAAAGTATTCAGACCCCTTGTCTTTTTACACATTTTGTTATGTTAAAACTTTATTCTAAAATTGATTAAATACTTTTTTCCACTCATCAATCTACACATAATACCTCATAATGACAAAGCAAAAACATTTTTTTTTGTGCAAATGTATATAGAAATATATTTACATAAGTATTCAGACCCTTTATTCAGTACTTTGTTGAAGCACCTTTGGCAGTGATTACAGCCTTGAGTCTTCTTGGGTGTGATGCTACAAGCTTGGCACACCTGTATTCGGGGAGTTTCTCCCATTCTTCTCTGCAGATCCTCTCAAGCTCTGTGAAGTTGGATGGGGAGTGTTGCTGCAGAGCTATTTTCAGGTCTCTCCAGAGCTGTTCGATCGGGTTCAAGTCTGGGCTCTGGCTGGGCCACTCAAGGACATTCAGAGACTTGTCCTGAAGCCACTCTGGCGATTTCTTGACTGTTGTGCTTAGGGTCGTTGTCCAGTTGGAAGGTGATCTTTCGCCCCAGGTCCTGTGCACTCTGGAGCAGGTTTTCATCAAGGATCTCTCTGTACTTTGCTCCGTTCATCTTTCCCTCGATCCTGACTAGTCTCCTAGTCCCTGCCGCTGAAAAACATCCCCACAGCATGATGCTGCCACCACCATGCTTCACCTTAGGGATGGTGCCAGGTTTCCTTCAGACGTTACGCTTGGCATTCAGGCTAAAGAGTTCAATCTTGTTTCTCATGGTCTGAGAGTCTTTAGGTGCCTTTTGGCAAACTCCAAGTGGGGTGTCATGTGCCTTTTACTAAGGAGTGGCTTCTGTGAGTAAAGGCCTGATTGGTGGAGTGCTGCAGAGATGGTTGTAGTTCTGGAAGGTTCTGCCATCTCAACAGAGGAACTCTGGAGCTTTGTCAGAATGACCATCGGGTTCGTGGTCACCTCCCTGGCCAAGGCCCGACTCCACAGATTGCTCAGTTTGACCGGGTGGCCAGCTCTAGGAAGAGTCTTGGTGGTTCCAAATTTCTTCCATGTAGGAATAACGGAGGCCACTGTGTTCTTTGGAACCTTCAATGTTGCAGAATATTTTTGGTACCCTTCCCGAGATCTGTGCCTCGACACAATCCTGTCTCAGAGCTTTACAGACAGTTCCTTCGACCTCATGGCTTGGTTTTTGCTCTGATGTGCACTGTCAACTGTGGGACCTTATATAGACAGGTGTGTGCCTTTCTAAATTGTATGTCCAATCAACTGAATTTACCACAGGTGGACTCCAATATATATATATATATATATATAGGCCTTATTGCAATGAACTTCCTTCCATCTCATATTGCTCAAATAAACAGCAAACCTGGTTTCATAAACAGATAAAGCAACACCTCGCGGCACAACGCCTCTCCCCTATTGGACCTAGATAGTTTGTGTGTATGTACTGATATGTAGGCTACGCGTGCCTTTTTAAAAATTGTATGTAGTTCTGTCCTTGAGCTGATCATGTCTATTGATGTTCTGTGTTATGTCATGTGTCTTGTTGTGTGTTCTGTGTTCTGTGTTCTGTGTTCTGTGGACTCCAGGAAGAGTAGCTGTTGCTTTTGCAAAAGCTACTGGGGATCCTAATAAAATACCAAAATACCAATCTAGTTGTAGGAAAGGGTCTGAATATTTACGTTAAAAAGTTATTTCCGTTTTTTTTTTTTTTATACATTTGCAAACATTTCTAAAAACCTGTTTTCACTTTGTCATTATGGGGTATTGTGTGTAGATTGATGAGGGGAAAAATATATTTAATACATTTTAGAATAAGGCTGTAAACGTAACAAAATGTGGAAAAGGTCCAGGGGTCTGAATACGTTCTGAATGTTACTGTACATGAGTCCTGTACTATGTAAAGTGGCCTATTGGAAATAAAGACATATCATCGTACAGGTCAAAGAGCAAAGGGCAAAGGTGACTCACTCTCAGGAATGCGGACCTCCCGGGGCAGAGGGATTGTTGGACTGTTGTCGTTGAGGTCTACGATGATCACTGTGAGTGTGGCCGAACCGGCCAATCGCGGGCTGCCCCTGTCCGTCGCTGTGACGACCAGCCTTTCGCCAAGACAAAACAAAACAATCATCAGTGTGATGGTCTGAGGTTCATTACTCAGTGTGATGGTCTGAGGTTCATTACTCAGTGTGATGGTCTGAGGTTCATTACTCAGTGTGATGGTTTGAGGTTGAGGTTCATTACTCAGTGTGATGGTCTGAGGTTGAGGCTCATTACTCAGTGTGATGGTCTGAGGTTCATTACTCAGTGTGATGGTCTGAGGTTCATTACTCAGTGTGATGGTTTGAGGTTGAGGTTCATTACTCAGTGTGATGGTCTGAGGTTGAGGCTCATTACTCAGTGTGATGGTCTGAGGTTGAGGTTCATTACTCAGTGTGATGGTCTGAGGTTGAGGCTCATTACTCAGTGTGATGGTCTGAGGTTGAGGTTCATTACTCAGTGTGATGGTCTGAGGTTGAGGCTCATTACTCAGTGTGATGGTCTGAGGTTGAGGTTCATTACTCAGTGTGATGGTCTGAGGTTGAGGTTCATTACTCAGTGTGATGGTCTGAGGTTGAGGTTCATTACTCAGTGTGATGGTCTGAGGTTGAGGCTCATTACTCAGTGTGATGGTCTGAGGTTGAGGTTCATTACTCAGTGTGATGGTCTGAGGTTGGGGTTCATTACTCAGTGTGATGGTCTGAGGTTGAGGTTCATTACTCAGTGTGATGGTCTGAGGTTCATTACTCAGTGTGATGGTCTGAGGTTGAGGTTAGGGTTGGTTACTCAGTGTGATGGTCTGAGGTTGAGGTTGGGTTTGGTTACTCAGTGTGATGGTCTGAGGTTGAGGTTCATTACTCAGTGTGATGGGCTGGGGTTGAGGTTCATTACTCAGTGTGATGGGCTGAGGTTGCGGTTAATTAATCAGTGTGATGGTCTGAGGTTGAGGTTGGGGTTGGTTAGTCAGTGTGATGGTCTGAGGTTGAGGTTCATTACTCAGTGTGATGGTCTGAGGTTCATTACTCATTGTGATAGTCTAAGGTTGAGGTTCATTACTCAGTGTGATGGTCTGAGGTTGGGGTTCATTACTCAGTGTGATGGTCTGAGGTTGAGGTTCATTACTCAGTGTGATGGTCTGAGGTTCATTACTCAGCGTGATGGTCTGAGGTCCATTACTCAGTGTGATGGTCTGAGGTTGAGGTTGGGGTTGGTTACTCAGTGTGATGGTCTGAGGTCCATTACTCAGTGTGATGGTCTGAGGTTGAGGTTGGGGTTGGTTACTCAGTGTGATGGTCTGAGGTTCATTACTCAGTGTGATGCTCTGAGGTTGAGGTTCATTAGTCAGTGTGATGGTCTGAAGTTGAGGTTGTACGTTACTCTCTTGTCCACCATTAATTCATACACTACATTTACATTTAAGTCATTTAGCAGACGCTCTTATCCAGAGCGACTTACAAATTGGTGCATTCACCTTATGACATCCAGTGGAGCAGCCACTTTACAATAGTGCATCTAAATCTTTTAAGGGAGGGGGGGGGGTGAGAAGGATTACTTTATCCTATCCTAGGTATTCCTTAAAGAGCTACATCTTGCAGCCTGTCGCACTGCTTTTTTTTCCATTCTTCCCCTATAATTAGGAAGTTATTAAGACCTGGGACATGAGGTGGTTGAAGTATCAGATAGAAGGGGAAAAAACAGCAGTAAATCAGGACCTGGTAGAGTTTGAACACACCTACTTTTGATCTGAACCAGAGGTTTTTTCAAACCACTCCTCAGGGACACCTAGCCGTTCCATGAATTAGATTGTTTTAATATTCCACATCTAGCACACCTGATGCAACTCGTCTGCTAATCGTCAATCCCTTGATAAGGTGAATCTGGTGAGCTAGTTCAGGGCAACAACCAAAAATTGTGAAAATGTCTGAGGAGAGGTTTGAGAACCACTGAGCTAAACTACTGTAGTTCTGAGCCACACAGCACAAGAGCGATTACACATTTTAGTCCTTTAGCAGATGGTCTTATCCATAGCAACTTACAACCACATATCAAAAGACAAAGTTAGAACAAATAAGGTCCTTTCATCAGCCTTAGAAATAAGGGATGGAATTTTAAAAGAAAGAAAGAGGAGGGTGTGTTGGGCTCTATTGGGCTCTATTGGGCTGTATTGGGCTGTATTGGGCTCTATTGGGGCTCTATTGGGGCTCTATTGGGCTCTGTTTGGCTGTATTGGGCTGTATTGGGCTCTATTGGGGCTCTATTGGGGCTCTATTGGGCTCTGTTTGGCTGTATTGGGCTGTATTGGGCTGTATTGGGATCTGCTGGGCTGTATTGGGCTCTATTGGGCTGTATTGAGCTGTATTGGGCTGTATTGAGCTGTATTGGGCTGTATTGGGCTGTATTGAGCTGTATTGGGCTGTATTGAGCTGTATTGGGCTGTATTGGGCTGTGTTGGGCTGTATTGGGCTGTGTTTGGCTGTATTGGGCTGTGTTTGGCTGTATTGGGCTGTATTGGGCTGTATTGAGCTGTATTGGGCTGTATTGGGCTGTGTTTGGCTGTATTGGGCTCTGTTTGGCTGTATTGGGCTGTATTGGGCTGTATTGGGCTGTATTGGGCTGTATTGGGCTGTGTTTGGCTGTATTGGGCTCTGTTTGGCTGTATTGGGCTGTATTGGGCTCTGTTTGGCTGTATTGGGCTGAAATGGGCTGTGTTATGCTATATTGGGCTGTATTGGGCTGTATTGGGCTGCACTATGCTGTATTGGGCTGCACTATGCTGTATTGGGCTGCACTATGCTTTATTGGGCTGCACTATGCTTTATTGGGCTGCACTATGCTTTATTGGGCTGCACTATGCTGTATTGGGCTGTACTATGCTGTATTGGGCTGCACTATGCTGTATTGGGCTGCACTATGCTGTATTGGGCTGTACTATGCTGTATTGGGCTGCACTATGCTGTATTGGGCTGCACTATGCTGTATTGGGCTGTGTTGGGCTCTGCTGGGCTGTGTTATGCTGTATTGGGCTGTGCTATGCTGTATTGGGCTGTGTTATAATGTATTGGGCTGCACTATGCTGTATTGGGCTGCACTATGCTGTATTGGGCTGCACTATGCTGTATTGGGCTGTGTTATAATGTATTGGGCTGCACTATGCTGTATTGGGCTGCACTATGCTGTATTGGGCTGTGTTGGGCTCTGCTGGGCTGTGCTATGCTGTATTGGGCTGTGTTATAATGTATTGGGCTGCACTATGCTGTATTGGGCTGTGTTGGGATCTGCTGGGCTGAGCTATGCTGTATTGGGCTGTGTTATGCTGTATTGGGCTGTGTTATGCTGTATTGAGCTCTATTGGGCTGTGTTGGGATCTGTTGTTCTCTGCTGGGCTATATTGGGCTGTATGGGGCTGTATTGGGCTGTATTGGGCTGTATTGGGCTCTGTTTGGCTGTATTGGGCTGCACTATGACTGTATTGGGCTGTGTTATGCTGTATTGGGCTGTGCTATGCTGTATTGGGCTGTGCTATGCTGTATTGGGCTGTGCTGGGCTGCACTATGCTGTATTGGGCTATGCTGTTATACTATGCTGTATTGGGCTGCACTATGCTGTATTGGCTGCATTATGCTGTATTGGGCTGATGGGCTGTATTGGGCTGCACTATGCTGTATTGGGCTGCACTATGCTGTATTGGGCTGTATTATGCACTGATATATTGGGCTGTATTGGGCTGCATTATGCTGTATTGGATCTGCACTATGATTCTCTGGGCTGCACTATGATTGGGCTGCACTATGATGGGGCTGCACTATGCTGGGCTGCACTATGCTGTATTGGGCTCACTTTGCTGTATTGGGCTGCACTATGCTGTATTGGGCTGTATTGGGCTGCATTATGCTGTATTGGGCTGCACTATTGGGCTGTATTGGGCTGCACTATGATGTATTGGGCTGCACTATGATGTATTGGGCTGCACTATGCTGTATTGGGCTGCACTATGCTGTATTGGGCTGCACTATGCTGTATTGGGCTGCACTATGCTGTATTGGGCTGCACTATGCTTTATTGGGCTGCATTATGCTGTATTGGGCTGTATTGGGCTGTATTGGGCTGCACTATGCTGTATTGGGCTGCACTATGATGTATTGGGCTGTATTGGGCTGCACTATGCTGTATTGGGCTGTATTGGGCTGCACTATGCTGTATTATGCTGTATTGGGCTGCACTATGCTGTATTGGGCTGCACTATGATGTATTGGGCTGCACTATGCTGTATTGGGCTGTATTGGGCTGCACTATGATGTATTGGGCTGCACTATGCTGTATTGGGCTGCACTATGCTGTATTGGGCTGCACTATGCTGTATTGGGCTGCACTATGCTGTATTGGGCTGTATTGGGCTGCACTATGATGTATTGGGCTGCACTATGATGTATTGGGCTGCACTATGCTGTATTGGGCTGCACTATGCTGTATTGGGCTGTACTATGCTGTATTGGGCTGCACTATGCTGTATTGGGCTGCACTATGCTGTATTGGGCTGTATTGGGCTGCACTATGCTGTATTGGGCTGCACTATGCTGTATTGGGCTGTATTGGGCTGCACTATGCTGTATTGGGCTGCACTATGCTGTATTGGGCTGTATTGGGCTCTGATGCTGTATTGGGCTGCACTATGCTGTATTGGGCTGTTATAATGTATTGGGCTGCACTACTATGGGCTGTGTTGGGCTGGGCTGAGCTATGCTGTATGGGCTGTGTTATGCTGTATTGGGCTGTTATGCTGTATTGAGCTGTATTGGGCTGTGTTGGGATCTGTTGCACTATGCTGGGCTATATTGGGCTGTATGGGGCTGCACTATGCTGTATTGGGCTGTATTGGGCTGTATGGGGCTGTATTGGGCTGTATTGGGCTGTATGGGGCTGTATTGGGCTGTATTGGGCTGCACTATGCTGTATTGGGCTCTGTTTGGCACTGAAATGGGCTCTATTAGGCTGTATTGGGCTCTGCTGGGCTGTGTTATGCTATGGGCTGTATTGGGCTGGGCAGCACTATGCTGTATTGGGCTGCACTATGATGTATTGGGCTGCACTATGCTGTATTGGGCTGTGTTGGGCTCTGCTGGGCTGTGTTATGCTGTATTGGGGTGCACTATGATGTATTGGGCTGTGTTATAATGTATTGGGCTGCACTATGCTGTATTGGGCTGCACTATGATGGATGGGCTGCTGGGCTGCACTATGCTGTATTGGGCTGTGCTATGATGTATTGGGCTGTGATTATGCTGCATTAGCTCTATTGGGCTATGTGTTTGGATCTGTATTGGGCTGCACTATGATATATTGGGCTGTATTGGGCTGCACTATGATGTATTGGGCTGCACTATGCTGTATTGGGCTGCACTATGCTTTATTGGGCTGTATTGGGCTGTATTGGGCTGTATGGGGCTGTATTGGGCTGTATTGGGCTGTATTGGGCTGTATTGGGCTCTGTTTGGCTGTATTGGGCTGAAATGGGCTCTATTAGGCTGTATTGGGCTCTGCTGGGCTGTGTTATGCTATATTGGGCTGTATTGGGCTATATTGGGCAGCACTATGCTGTATTGGGCTGCACTATGATGTATTGGGCTGTGTTATGCTGTATTGGGCTGTATTGGGCTGCACTATGATGTATTGGGCTGTGTTATGCTGTATTGGGGTGCACTATGATGTATTGGGCTGTATTGGGCTGCACTATGATGTATTGGGCTGCACTATGCTGTATTGGGCTGCACTATGATGTATTGGGCTGTATTGGGCTGCACTATGATATATTGGGCTGTATTGGGCTGCACTATGATGTATTGGGCTGCACTATGATGTATTGGGCTGCATTATGCTGTATTGGGCTGCACTATGATGTATTGGGCTGTATTGGGCTGCACTATGATATATTGGGCTGTATTGGGCTGCACTATGCTGTATTGGGCTGTATTGGGCTGTATTGGGCTGCACTATGCTGTATTGGGCTGCATTATGCTGTATTGGGCTGTATTGGGCTGTATTGGGCTGTATTGGGCTGCACTATGATGTATTGGGCTGTGTTATGCTGTATTGGGCTGTATTATGCTGTATTGGGCTGCATTATGCTGTATTGGCCTGCACTATGCTGTATTGGCCTGCACTATGCTGTATTGGGCTGTGTTATGCTGTATTGGGCTGTGTTATGCTGTATTGGGCTGCATTATGCTGTATTGGGCTGCACTATGATGTATTAGGCTGTGTTATGCTGTATTGGGCTGCACTATGCTGTATTGGGCTGTGTTATGCTATATTGGGCTGCACTATGATGTATTGGGCTGCACTATGCTGTATTGGGCTGTGTTATGCTGTATTGGGCTGCATTATGCTGTATTGGGCTGCATTATGCTGTATTGGGCTGCACTATGATGTATTAGGCTGTACTATGATATATTGGGCTGTATTGGGCTGCACTATGCTGTATTGGGCTGTATTGGGCTGCACTATCATGTATTGGGCTGTACTATGATATTGGGCTGTATTGGGCTGTGTTATGCTGTATTGGGCTGTGCTATGCTGTATTGGGCTGTGTTATGCTATATTGGGCTGCATTATGATGTATTGGGCTGCACTATGCTGTATTGGGCTGTGTTATGCTGTATTGGGCTGTATTGGGCTGCACTATGATGTATTGGGCTGTGTTATGCTGTATTGGGGTGCACTATGATGTATTGGGCTGTATTGGGCTGCACTATGATATATTGGGCTGTATTGGGCTGCATTATGCTGTATTGGGCTGCACTATGATGTATTGGGCTGTATTGGGCTGCACTATGATGTATTGGGCTGCACTATGCTGTATTGGGCTGCACTATGCTGTATTGGGCTGCACTATGCTGTATTGGGCTGCACTATGATGTATTGGGCTGCACTATGCTGTATTGGGCTGCACTATGATGTATTGGGCTGCACTATGCTTTATTGGGCTGCATTATGCTGTATTGGGCTGTATTGGGCTGTATTGGGCTGCACTATGCTGTATTGGGCTGCATTATGCTGTATTGGGCTGTATTGGGCTGTATTGGGCTGTATTGGGCTGCACTATGATGTATTGGGCTGTGTTATGCTGTATTGGGCTGCATTATGCTGTATTGGGCTGCACTATGCTGTATTGGGCTGCACTATGATGTATTGGGCTGCACTATGCTGTATTGGGCTGTGTTATGCTGTATTGGGCTGCATTATGCTGTATTGGGCTGTGTTATGCTGTATTGGGCTGCACTATGATGTATTGGGCTGTGTTATGCTGTATTGGGCTGCACTATGCTGTATTGGGCTGTGTTATGCTGTATTGGGCTGCATTATGCTGTATTGGGCTGCACTATGCTGTATTGGGCTGCATTATGATGTATTGGGCTGCACTATGCTGTATTGGGCTGCACTATGCTGTATTGGGCTGCATTATGCTGTATTGGGCTGTATTGGGCTGCACTATGATGTATTGGGCTGTATTGGGCTGCACTATGATGTATTGGGCTGCACTATGCTGTATTGGGCTGTATTGGGCTGCACTATGATATATTGGGCTGTATTGGGCTGCATTATGCTGTATTGGGCTGCACTATGATGTATTGGGCTGTATTGGGCTGCACTATGATGTATTGGGCTGTATTGGGCTGCACTATGATGTATTGGGCTGCACTATGATTTATTGGGCTGCACTATGCTTTATTGGGCTGCACTATGCTGTATTGGGCTGCACTATGCTGTATTGGGCTGCACTATGCTTTATTGGGCTGCACTATGATGTATTGGGCTGCATTATGCTGTATTGGGCTGCACTATGCTGTATTGGGCTGCACTATGCTGTATTGGGCTGCACTATGATGTATTGGGCTGCATTATGCTGTATTGGGCTGTATTGGGCTGTATTGGGCTGCACTATGATGTATTGGGCTGTGTTATGCTGTATTGGGCTGTATTATGCTGTATTGGGCTGCACTATGATGTATTAGGCTGTACTATGATATATTGGGCTGTATTGGGCTGCACTATGCTGTATTGGGCTGTATTGGGCTGTGTTATCATGTATTGGGCTGTACTATGATATTGGGCTGTATTGGGCTGTGTTATGCTGTATTGGGCTGTGCTATGCTGTATTGGGCTGTGTTATGCTATATTGGGCTGCATTATGATGTATTGGGCTGCACTATGCTGTATTGGGCTGTGTTATGCTGTATTGGGCTGTGTTGGGCTCTGCTGGGCTGAGCTATGATGTATTGGGCTGTGTTATGCTGTATTGGACTGTGTTATGATGTATTGGGCTGCACTATGCTGTATTGGGCTGTGTTGGGCTCTGCTGGGCTGAGCTATGATGTATTGGGCTGTGTTATGCTGTATTGGCCTGTGTTATGCTGTATTGGGCTGCATTATGCTATATTGGGCTGCATTATGCTCTATTGGGCTGTGTTGGGCTCTGTTGGTCTCTGCTGGGCTATATTGGGCTGTGCTGCAGTCGTAGGTATGAAACAAACCTTGATCTGTTATTTAAAACGCTACTCACCTGGTCTGAGTCCAGATCTCTCTGCCACACACACACACCATTATTCCCTCACCTGGTCTGAGTCCAGATCTCTCTGCCACACACACACACCATTATTCCCTCACCTGGTCTGAGTCCAGATCTCTCTGCCACACACACACACCATTATCCCCTCACCTGGTCTGAGTCCAGATCTCTCTGTCCATGATGGCGGCGGTGGTGATGCTTCCCGTGACAGGGTCGATCTTGAACAGGCCGCTCATGCCTCCTGATGATTGGATAGAGTAGGTCACCTGACCATTCTGCCCCTGGTCCACGTCCTCTGCCACCACCTGACAGATGAGACAGGAAGTAGCTGGAGAGTGAGTGTGTGTTCCTGTGAGAGCGAGAGTGTGTGTGTGTGTGTGTGTGTGTGTGTGTGTGTGTGTGTGTGTGTGTGTGTGTGTGTGTGTGTGTGTGTGTGTGTGCGCGTGTGCCTGCTATTGTCCTCCATACCTGTATGATTGGCATGTCGTAACCCTGGGCCTCTCTCATGTAGGCTACATAGTTCTGGAGCTGGAAGCGTGGCAGGTTGTCATTGATGTCCTGCAGGATCAGGTTGACGGCCATGAAGGAGCTGGACGAAGCCGTCTCAGCCTTCACTACCAGGCGGAGTCGCGGAGTGTCCTCAAAGTCCAGACCCAACGACCTCTGAACCCAGATTTCACCTGGGGGACAGGGAGAGGGACAGGGAGGGGGACAGGGAGAGGGACAGGGAGGGGGACAGGGACACGGAGGGGGACAGGGAGGGGACAAGGAGAGGGACAGGTGATTAAGAGGTAAGGGAGAGCTGAGAGACAGTGAGAGGGTTAGGAGTATGGTGGAGCATGGTAGAGTATGGTGGGAGGCGGTGGAGTATGGTGGGGGCGGTGGGGTATGGTGGGGGAGTATGGTGGAGTATGGTGGGGAGTATGGTGGAGTATGGTGGGGGCGGTGGAGTATGGTGAGGGGCGGGGCGGTGGGGTATGGTGGGGGCGGTGGAGTATGGTGGGGTATGGTGGGGTATGGTGGGGTATGGTGGAGTATGGCGGGGGGCAGTGGAGTATGGTGGGGTATGGGGAGTATGGTGGGGTATGGTGGAGTATGGTGGGTTGTGGTGGAGTATGGTGGGGTATGGGGGAGTATGGTGGGGTATGGTGGAGTATGGTGGGGGCAGTGGGGTATGGTGGGGTATGGTAGGGTATGGAGGGGTATGGCGGGGGCAGTGGGGTATGTAGGGGTATGGTGGGGGCGATGGGGTATGGTGGAGGGGCGGAGGAGTATGGAGGGGTATGGAGGGGTATGGTAGGGTATGGAGGGTATGGTGGGGTATGGTGGGGGTGTTGGGGTATGGTGGAGGGCGGAGGAGTATGGAGGGGTATGGAGGGGTATGGTAGGGTATGGAGGGGTATGGTGGGGTATGGTGGGGGGTGTTGGGGTATGGTGACTTCTATGATCTTATTAGAACACTGGACCAGATAGTACATGGTGAGCATAAACTCTAGATATACAGTACAGTATATATACAGTACACTATATATACAGTACAGTATATATACAGTACACTATATATACAGTACACTATATATACAATACAATATATATACAGTACACTATATATACAGTACACTATATATACAGTACACTATATATACACAATACACTATATATCCAGTACACTATATATACAGTACACTATATATACAGTACACTATATATACCGTACACTATATATACAATACACTATATATACAGTACACTATATATACAGTACACTATATATACAACACACTATATATACAATACTCTATATATACAATACACTATATATACAGTACACTATATATACAACACACTATATATACAATACTCTATATATACAATACACTATATATACAATACACTATATATACAGTACACTATATATACAGTACACTATATATACAACACACTATATATACAATACTCTATATATACAACACACTATATATACA
Organism: Oncorhynchus nerka; assembly: GCF_034236695.1. Classification (NCBI taxonomy): domain Eukaryota; kingdom Metazoa; phylum Chordata; class Actinopteri; order Salmoniformes; family Salmonidae; genus Oncorhynchus; species Oncorhynchus nerka. Next base: position 44,008,621 of record NC_088414.1, read on the forward strand.
ATACTCTATATATACAATACACTATATATACAGTACACTATATATACAGTACACTATATATACAACACACTATATATACAATACTCTATATATACAATACACTATATATACAGAACACTATATATACAATACAATATATATACAGTACACTATATATACAATACATATACAGTACACTATATATACAGTACACTATATATACAATACACTATATATACAGTACACTATATATACAGTACACTATATATACACATAATACACTATATATACAGTACACTATATATACACAACACACTATATAGGTAATACACTATATATGCAATACACTATATATAGAGTACATTATATTTACAACACACTTTATATGCACAATACACCATATATACACACACTACACTATATATATACAGTACACTATATAAACAGTACACTATATATACAACACAATATATATACAGTACACAATATATACACACAACACACTATATATACAATACACACTATATATACAATACACTAAATATACACAATACACTATATATACAGTACACTATATATACAGTGCACTATATATACAACACACTATATATACAATACACTATATATACAGTACACCATATATACAATACACTATACACACAATACACTATATATACAGTACCATATATATACAATACACTATATACACAATACACTATATATACAGTACACTATATATACAATACACTATATATACAATCAGGTATTCATAAAGACAGAACTTATAAAGCAGAAGAGATATACACTACACTATATAAACAAAAGTATGTGGACACCCCTTCAAATTAGTGGATTTGGCTGTTTCAGTCACACCCATTGCTGGCAAGTGTATAAAATCGAGCACACAGCCATGCAATCTCCATAGACAAGCATTGGCAGTTGAATTGCCTTTCTGAAGAGCTCAATGACTTTCAACGTGGCACCGTCATAGGATGCCACCTTTGTAACAAGTCAGTTTGTGAAATTTCTACCCTGCTTGAGCTGCCCCGGTCAACAGTAAGTGCTGTTATTGTGAAGTAGAAACGTCTGGGAGCAACAACGGCTCAGCAGCGAAGTGGTAGGCCACACAAGCTCACGGAACGGGAACGCCGAGTTCTGAAGCGTGTCAAAATCGTTTGTCCTCTTTCGCAAAACTCACTACCGAGTTCCAAACTGCCTCTGGAGGCAATGCTTCACTATCTGGCAGTCTGACGGACAAATTTGGGTTTGGCAAATGCCAGGAGAACGCTACCCTCCCCAATGCAGAGCGCCAACTGTAAAGTTTGGTGGAGGAAGAATAATAGTCTGGGGCTGTTTTTCATGGTTCAGGCTAGGCCCCTTAGTTCCAGCGAAGGAAAATCTTAACGCTACAACATACAATGACGTTCTAGACGGTTATGCGCTTCCAACTTTGTGACAAAAAGTTCGGGGAAGGCCCTTTCCTGTTTCATCATGACAATGCCTCCGTGCACAAAGCGAGGTTCAAACGGAAATGGTTTGTCGAGATTAGTGTGGAAGAACCTGACTGGCCTGCACAGAGCCCTGACCTCAACCCCATCGAACACCTTTGTGATGAATTTGAACACAGACTACGCGCCATGCCTAATCACCCAACATCAGAGCCCGACCTCACTAATGCTCTTGTGGCTGAATAGAAGCAAGTCTAGCAAGTCTACTACAGCAATGTTACAACATCTAGTGGAAAACCTTTTCAGAAGAGTGGAGGCTGTTACAGTAGCGAAGGAGGGACCAACTCCATATTAATGTCCATGATTTTGGAATGAGATGTTCGATGAGCAGGTGTCCACATACTTTTGGTCATGTAGTGCATGTCCCCACTGCGTTCACTGTCTGTTTATAGAGAAGAGTTGGATTCCTCTATAATGTGTTGTTAACCCATGCGTGATGTAGTACAGTACTGTTAACCCGATGCGTGATGTAGTATAGTACTGTTAACCCGATGCGTGATGTAGTATAGTACTGTTAACCCGATGCGTGATGTAGTATAGTACTGTTAACCCGATGCGTGATGTAGTATAGTACTGTTAACCCGATGCGTGATGTAGTATAGTACTGTTAACCCGATGCGTGATGTAGTATAGTACTGTTAACCCGATGCGTGATGTAGTATAGTACTGTTAACCCGATGCGTGATGTAGTATAGTACTGTTAACCCGATGCGTGATGTAGTATAGTACTGTTAACCCGATGCGTGATGTAGTACAGTACTATTAACCCGATGCGTGATGTAGTATAGTACTATTAACCCGATGCGTGATGTAGTATAGTACTGTTAACCCGATGCGTGATGTAGTATAGTACTATTAACCCGATGCGTGATGTAGTATAGTACTGTTAACCCGATGCGTGATGTAGTATAGTACTGTTAACCCGATGCGTGATGTAGTATAGTACTATTAACCCGATGCGTGATGTAGTATAGTACTGTTAACCCGATGCGTGATGTAGTATAGTACTATTAACCCGATGCGTGATGTAGTATAGTACTGTTAACCCGATGCGTGATGTAGTACAGTACTGTTAACCCGATGCGTGATGTAGTACAGTACTATTAACCCGATGCGTGATGTAGTATAGTACTATTAACCCGATGCGTGATGTAGTATAGTACTGTTAACCCGATGCGTGATGTAGTATAGTACTGTTAACCCGATGCGTGATGTAGTATAGTACTGTTAACCCGATGCGTGATGTAGTATAGTACTGTTAACCCGATGCGTGATGTAGTACAGTACTATTAACCCGATGCGTGATGTAGTATAGTACTGTTAACCCGATGCGTGATGTAGTACAGTACTATTAACCCGATGCGTGATGTAGTATAGTACTGTTAACCCGATGCGTGATGTAGTATAGTACTGTTAACCCGATGCGTGATGTAGTATAGTACTGTTAACCCGATGCGTGATGTAGTATAGTACTGTTAACCCGATGCGTGATGTAGTACAGTACTATTAACCCGATGCGTGATGTAGTATAGTACTGTTAACCCGATGCGTGATGTAGTACAGTACTATTAACCCGATGCGTGATGTAGTATAGTACTGTTAACCCGATGCGTGATGTAGTACAGTACTATTAACCCGATGCGTGATGTAGTATAGTACTGTTAACCCGATGCGTGATGTAGTATAGTACTGTTAACCCGATGCGTGATGTAGTATAGTACTATTAACCTCTTCAGTCGACCCTATACTTTTTTGAACATTCTGTTAAAAATCGCGCAACATTTCAGCGCCCTGCTACTCATGCCAGGAATATAGTATATGCATTTGCTTAGTCTGTGTGGATAGAAAACACTCAGACGTTTAAAAAACTGGTTAAATCACTGCTGTGGCTTTACCAGAACGGAATTTACATCGAAAAGCACAGGAAAAACTGATCACTGAAAATGGGGAAAATATATCCATGCGCTACTTGAACCCATTGATAAACGTGAACCACAATTAATTGCCTGAGGTTGCAGTACCTACAGCTTCCACAGGGTGTCTAGAGTCTTGTCATTTCCCTTCGAGTTTTTTCTTGGTCAAACACATACAGGACACCGTATCTAATCCGGTCTACGACCGGATATTTTCGTTGAGTTTCTAGCCGGACATTTTTCCAGACGGACAGCTAATGATCTTTACATCGCCTCCTGATGAATTTTATCGCTTATTAACGTTTACTAATACCTAAAGTTGCATTACAAACGTATTTCGAAGTGTTTTGTGAAAGTTTATCGTCGACTTTTTGAATTTTAAAAAATGACGTTACGTTTTGAAACGATGTTTTTTCGTTTATCACACAGTCTACATATAACGATATCTAGGCTTTATATGGACCGATTTAATCGAAATAAAGACCCAAATAGTGTTTATGGGACATCTAGGAGTGCCAACAAAGAAGATGGTGAAAGGTAATGAATGTTTTCTATTTTATTGTGCGGTTTGTGTAACGCCGAAATGCTAATTATTTTGTTTACGTCCCCTGTGGGTCTTTTGGGGTGTTGCATGCTATCAGATAATAGCTTCTCATGCTTTCGCCGAAAAGCATTTTAAAAATCTGACTTGTTGCCTGGATTCACAACGAGTGTAGCTTTAATTCGATACCCTGCATGTGTATTTTAATGAACTTTTGAGTTTTAACTAATACTATTAGCATTTAGCGTAGCGCATTTGCATTTCCAGAGCTCTAGTTGGGACGCAAGCGTCCCGAGTAGAAGCAACAGGTTAACCCGATGCGTGATGTAGTATAGTACTGTTAACCCGATGCGTGATGTAGTATAGTACTGTTAACCCGATGCGTGATGTAGTATAGTACTATTAACCCGATGCGTGATGTAGTATAGTACTATTAACCCGATGCGTGATGTAGTATGAACTGTGAGTGTTGTAGTATGGTAATATGAACTATGTGAGTGATGTAGTATAGTACTATTAACCCGATGCGTGATGTAGTATAGTACTATTAACCCGATGCGTGATGTAGTATAGTACTATTAACCCGATGCGTGATGTAGTATGAACTGTGAGTGTTGTAGTATGGTAATATGAACTATGTGAGTGATGTAGTATAGTACTGTTAACCCGATGCGTGATGTAGTATAGTACTATTAACCCGATGCGTGATGTAGTATAGTACTGTTAACCCGATGCGTGATGTAGTATGGTAATATGAACTCTGTGAGTGATGTAGTATAGTACTGTTAACCCGATGCGTGATGTAGTATGGTAATATGAACTCTGTGAGTGATGTAGTATAGTACTGTTAACCCGATGCGTGATGTAGTATGGTAATATGAACTCTGTGAGTGATGTAGTATAGTACTGTTAACCCGATGCGTGATGTAGTATGGTAATATGAACTCTGTGAGTGATGTAGTATAGTACTATTAACCCGATGCGTGATGTAGTATAGTACTATTAACCCGATGCGTGATGTAGTATAGTACTATTAACCCGATGCGTGATGTAGTATGAACTGTGAGTGTTGTAGTATGGTAATATGAACTATGTGAGTGATGTAGTATAGTACTGTTAACCCGATGCGTGATGTAGTATAGTACTATTAACCCGATGCGTGATGTAGTGTAGTACTGTTAACCCGATGCGTGATGTAGTATGGTAATATGAACTCTGTGAGTGATGTAGTATAGCACTGTTAACCCGATGCGTGATGTAGTATGGTAATATGAACTCTGTGAGTGATGTAGTATAGTACTATTAACCCGATGCGTGATGTAGTATGGTAATATGAACTCTGTGAGTGATGTAGTATAGTACTGTTAACCCGATGCGTGATGTAGTATGGTAATATGAACTCTGTGAGTGATGTAGTATAGTACTGTTAACCCGATGCGTGATGTAGTATGGTAATATGAACTCTGTGAGTGATGTAGTATAGTACTGTTAACCCGATGCGTGATGTAGTATGGTAATATGAACTCTGTGAGTGATGTAGTATAGTACTATTAACTCTGTGAGTGATGTAGTATGAACTGTGAGTGTTGTAGTATGGTAATATGAACTCTGTGAGTGATGTAGTATAGTACTATTAACTCTGTGAGTGATGTAGTATGTAATATTAACTCTGTGAGTGATGTAGTATAGTACTATTAACTCTGTGAGTGTTGTAGTATGTAATATTAACTCTGTGAGTGTTGTAGTATGTAATATTAACTCTGTGAGTGATGTAGTATAGTACTATTAACTCTGTGAGTGTTGTAGTACAGTAATATTAACTCTGTGAGTGATGTAGTACAGTAATATTAACTCTGTGAGTGATGTAGTACAGTAATATTAACTCTGTGAGTGATGTAGTACTGTAATATTAACTCTGTGAGTGATGTAGTACAGTAATATTAACTCTGTGAGTGTTGTAGTATGTAATATGAACTCTGTGAGTGATGTAGTATGGTAATATGAACTCTGTGAGTGATGTAGTATAGTACTATTAACCCGATGCGTGATGTAGTATAGTACTATTAACCCGATGCGTGATGTAGTATAGTACTATTAACCCGATGCGTGATGTAGTATGAACTGTGAGTGTTGTAGTATGGTAATATGAACTATGTGAGTGATGTAGTATAGTACTGTTAACCCGATGCGTGATGTAGTATGGTAATATGAACTCTGTGAGTGATGTAGTATAGCACTGTTAACCCGATGCGTGATGTAGTATGGTAATATGAACTCTGTGAGTGATGTAGTATAGTACTGTTAACCCGATGCGTGATGTAGTATGGTAATATGAACTCTGTGAGTGATGTAGTATAGTACTGTTAACCCGATGCGTGATGTAGTATGGTAATATGAACTCTGTGAGTGATGTAGTATAGTACTATTAACTCTGTGAGTGATGTAGTATGAACTGTGAGTGTTGTAGTATGGTAATATGAACTCTGTGAGTGATGTAGTATAGTACTATTAACTCTGTGAGTGATGTAGTATGTAATATTAACTCTGTGAGTGATGTAGTATAGTACTATTAACTCTGTGAGTGTTGTAGTATGTAATATTAACTCTGTGAGTGTTGTAGTATGTAATATTAACTCTGTGAGTGATGTAGTATAGTACTATTAACTCTGTGAGTGTTGTAGTACAGTAATATTAACTCTGTGAGTGATGTAGTACAGTAATATTAACTCTGTGAGTGATGTAGTACAGTAATATTAACTCTGTGAGTGATGTAGTACTGTAATATTAACTCTGTGAGTGATGTAGTACAGTAATATTAACTCTGTGAGTGTTGTAGTATGTAATATGAACTCTGTGAGTGATGTAGTATGGTAATATGAACTCTGTGAGTGTTGTAGTATGTAATATTAACTCTGTGAGTGATGTAGTACAGTAATATTAACTCTGTGAGTGATGTAGTATAGTAATATTAACTGTGAGTGATGTAGTACAGTAATATTAATTCTGTGAGTGATGTAGTACAGTAATATTAACTCTGTGAGTGATGTAGTACAGTAATATTAACTCTGTGAGTGTTGTAGTATGTAATATTAACTCTGTGAGTGTTGTAGTACAGTAATATTAACTCTGTGAGTGATGTAGTACAGTAATATTAACTCTGTGAGTGATGTAGTACAGTAATATTAACTCTGTGAGTGATGTAGTACAGTAATATTAACTCTGTGAGTGTTGTAGTATGTAATATTAACTCTGTGAGTGATGTAGTATAGTACTATTAACTCTGAGTGTTGTAGTACAGTAATATTAACTCTGTGAGTGATGTAGTACAGTAATATTAACTCTGTGAGTGATGTAGTACAGTAATATTAACTCTGTGAGTCATGTAGTACTGTAATATTAACTCTGTGAGTGATGTAGTACAGTAATATTAACTCTGTGAGTGTTGTAGTATGTAATATGAACTCTGTGAGTGATGTAGTATGGTAATATGAACTCTGTGAGTGTTGTAGTATGTAATATTAAAGTGATGTAGTACAGTAATATTAACTCTGTGAGTGATGTAGTATAGTAATATTAACTGTGAGTGATGTAGTACAGTAATATTAATTCTGTGAGTGATGTAGTACAGTAATATTAACTCTGTGAGTGATGTAGTACAGTAATATTAACTCTGTGAGTGATGTAGTACAGTAATATTAACTCTGTGAGTGATGTAGTACTGTAATATGAACTCTGTGAGTGTTGTAGTTAGTATCTGTGCAGTATCTCTCCCATTGGAAGCTGCTGAGGGGAAGACGGCTCATAATAAAGTCTGGAACGGAGCAAACGGAATGGCGTCAAACACATGGAAACCATGGAAACCATGGAAACCACGTGTTTGATACTGTTGATATCCTTCCAAACATTCCGCTCCAGCCTTTACTAAGTGCCCGTCCTCCCCAATTAAGGTGCCGCCCCTTCCCTCCAACCTCCTGTGATCTCTAAAGGTACCTGTGCTAGTGCCGATGCTGAAGGCCTGCAGTCTGTTTCCAGAGAAGAGACTATAGCTGATCCCTCTTCTGGTTCCATCAGGGTACTGGGCCTGATCCTGAGCTACAGCCGTACCTGCAGAGAGACAGGTTAAGACATACAGAGTACAACGTTACCAGGCAGGAAGGTTACGTATTTCAACGAGAATCCAATAAAACATGAACAGAACCCAACATAACATTGACACGGTGGTCACCAACGCATCAACGGCAACCGACGGCCCGCTCTTCCTAGTCGATCACCAAACATTTCTGTAGAAAAGCCAACGATAAAGACATGAAGGACACTGGGTAGGCAAAGCATTTCCTATTTTCATTTGTCTAATAAAACTAACTCCGCCTACCTGGCGGACCGGGAGATCTGTAGCTCAATCAGGTGTGCCTCCTGGGCTGACCAATCAGATAGCTCATACGCTTACCGAGAGATTCCACGGCCCCAGCCACAGCAACGTTTGCTACTAGACTACGTGAGACTTCATAACCATGACCAGAGAGAGAGAGAGAGAGAGACTGTCAAAGAATATAGCAAAGAGCTACGGTTTTTATGAGTTCAAAATCTAAGTTTTATTCAATAATGGTTCTATTCAACACTAATAATAAAACATAAAACATAAAACATAAAACATAAAACATAAAACATAAAAAGCTTCTCTCTACTTCCATTCGCGCTGCAGCTGCAACGAATGTGTAGCCCGAGTGTATCGATAGCCCTGCGGTTTTGTTATTATTATTATTATTATTATTGGAAAAGGAGAAGAAGGATCCCGCACATTGCTCTTTATAGTATCTTTAATAAGCTTTACGTATCGGCCTCACGGCCTTCGTCAGAGCTTTTTCCAAACACCTGCATAAAAAGATAGCTCAGATGTGCGAGTGGCTTGTGAATTCAGAATTATTATTATTATTAGCAGCTAGTCTTTCTCTGGTCATAGGAACAACATGAATTTGTGCCTGAGGTAGATACGGTGTGACTTGAGTTTCGCCATCAGGTGGAAGACCGTGTCCCCTCTCTCCGGTCAGTCTCACCAGAGGAAAGGAAGGAGAGAGAAGGCAGGTACCGTGAGAGACAGACTCTCTGCTGCTCTCCTCCTCCACTGAGACTAATGCCGTGTTCAAAACACCTGGGAACTCTAAGACTTCTGACTTCAGTATGTTCAAGACACCTGGGAACTCTGGGGAAAAAAACAAGATCCGACTGGGGATAATGGTTTTGAATGATCATCCAACTCAGAAACTCGGGCATCTTTCTAGAGCTCCAACTTTCTGACCTGACGTTCACTGGCGTCATGATTTGACCTCGTTTTTGTCTGAGTTCCCAGGTGTCATGAAAGCACCGTGACCATCAGTCGTGTAAAATTTTAAACATTTATGCTCGTCTGTGACTCGCAAGTGCTACACCAACTGATCTAGATTGTTATCGAAGCTCCAGTTTTGAAATATTATAATGGTCTGAGAGGAACCATATTACCAGACATATAGTCTGAGATAATGTATTAGACCAGACATATAGTCTGTGATAATGTATTACACCAGACATATGGTCTGTGATAATGTATTAAACCAGGCATTAGGTCTGTGATAATGTATTAGGCCAGACATATAGTCAATATGCTGTGATAATGTATTAGACCAGGCATCATGTCAATATGCTGTGATAATGTATTAGACCAGACATATAGTCTGTGATAATGTATTAGACCAGGCATATAGTTTGTGATAATGTATTAGATCTGTGATAATGTATTAGGCCAGACATATCGTCTGTGATAATGTAGTAGGCCAGACATATAGTCTGTGATAATGTATTAGGCCAGATATTAGTCTGAGATAATGTATTTGACCAGGCATATAGTCTGTGATAATGTATTAGACCAAGCATATAGTCTGTGATAATGTATTAGACCAGGCATATTGTCGATATGCTGTGATAATGTATTAGACCAGGCATATGTCAATATGCTGTGATAATGTATTAGGGCAGGCATGTAGTCAATATGCTGTGATATTGTATTAGACCAGGCATATAGCCAATATGCTGTGATAATGTATTAGACCAGGCATATAGTCAATATCCTGTGATAATGTATTAGACCAGGCATATAGCCAATATCCTGTGATAATGTATTAGGCCAGGCATATAGTCAATATCCTGTGATAATGTATTAGACCAGGCATATAGTCCATATCCTGTGATAATGTATTAGACCAGGCATATAGCCAATATGCTGTGATAATGTATTCGGGCAGGCATATAGTCAATATGCTGTGATAATGTATTAGACCAGGCATATGTCAATATGCTGTGATAATGTATTAGACCAGGCATATAGTAAATATCCTGTGATAATGTATTAGACCAGGCATATAGCCAATATGCTGTGATAATGTATTAGGGCAGGCATATAGTCGATATGCTGTGATAATGTATTAGACCAGGCTTATAGCCAATATCCTGTGATAATGTATTAGACCAGGCATATAGCCAATATGCTGTGATAATGTATTAGACCAGGCATATGTCAATATGCTGTGATAATGTATTAGACCAGGCATATGTCAATATGCTGTGATAATGTATTCGGGCAGGCATGTAGTCAATATGCTGTGATATTGTATTAGACCAGGCATATAGTCGATATGCTGTGATATTGTATTAGACCAGGCATATGTCAATATCCTGTGATAATGTATTAGACCAGGCATATAGTCAATATCCCGTGATAATGTATTAGACCAGGCATATAGTCAATATCCTGTGATAATGTATTAGACCAGGCATATAGTCAATATCCTGTGATAATGTATTAGACCAGGCATATAGTCAATATCCTGTGATAATGTATTAGACCTACTGCACAAATCTCATTCCTACAGAACTGTTTTTAGTAGTTACATTTTTTAAGTCATGTTTAAAAAAAAACATCTGAGCGGTAGATCTCGGCTTGCTCTCTTTACTCAGTTAAGGTCGCATCAACAGAACCGAATGTCACATCAACAGAACCCAATGTCACATCAACAGAACCCAATGTCACATCAACAGAACCCAATGTCACATCAACAGAACCCAATGTCACATCAACAGATCCCAATGTCACATCAACAGAACCCAATGTCAGAACCCGATAGATCGTCAACATAACCTAATAGAACATCAACAGAACCTGATAGAACGTCAACAGAACCTGATCGAACGTCAACAGAACCTAATAGAACATCAACAGAACCTGATAGAACGTCAACAGAACCTGATAGAACGTCAACAGAACCTGATAGAACATCAACAGAACCCAATAGAACATCAACAGAACCTGATAGAAAGTCAACAGAACCCAATATTGGACGATGCAACTACAGTGGAAAATATTTTGGGGAAACTCATATTGTTCTGGCAAATTCTCACAAAGAAACTTCATTGGGGAAGAAGGATGTTTAACATGATGTTTACATTTGTATCACAAACGTTTTTGTTGTTGTTGTTGTTGTTGAAGATCATGATGAAAGTGACCCTTTCAGTCCTGTTTTAGACCTGTACATGCCTTCTGTAAGACCCTATGACCTGTGAACCAGACGTGATACAGACAACAGCTTGGTGTCGTTATAGTCCTTATAATGTTGCTCAAATACGGAGTATGTCTAGATTCTGAAATACACATTTTTTCATATTTATTTATTTAACATAGAAAATCTAAACACTACCTGTTTTAACTTAACATTTTTTTATATACATATATATATTGTTTGTAACTATATAATCTTCAAACACGTCAACATTCCAGAGTGGTGCTCTCTGCTACTTTTAATAATGTGACCCATTCTATACAGAGACATTTACGTGATAGGTCATTAACCAATCAGAGCCCTCCATTATGATTGCACGCTCATCAAGTCACCTGCAGAGGGAGTTTGAATCTATTTTCGGGTTCGCGGATCATAGCGTCTTACAGAGGTCTAAAAAGGGACTGAATTGGCCACTTTCATCATGATTTTCTACAAAATGGTTTGTGATAGAAATGTATAAGGCGTTTCAAACATCTCTTCACCCAATTACGTTTCTACGTGAGAATGTCCAGAGAAATCAGATACCAAAAAATATTTTCTGCTCCCGCTGGCGTGGAATCTCCCTATCACGTCAACAGAACCTAATAGAACGTCAACAGAACCCAATAGAACGTCAACAGAATCCAAAAGAACGTAAACAGAACCCAAAAGAACGTAAACAGAACATGAACAGAATCCAGCAGAATGTCAACAGTATCCAACTGAATATAGCAGAACTTCAACAGAATCCAACAGAACGTCAACAGAACATGAACCGAATCCAACAGAACCCAATAGAATGTCAACAGAACCCAAAAGAATGTAAAAATAATCCAAAAGAACGTAAACAGAATCCAACAGAACATCAACAGAATCCAAAAGAACGTAAACAGAACATGAACAGAATGTCAACAGAACGTCAACAGAATCCAATCAAACATCAACAGAAATCAATTGAACATGAACAGAATCCAATCAGAATTCTGAGTAACAGGCAACAGTTCCAACATTATTCTACCTTTATTTAACTAGGCAAGTCAGTTAAGAGCAAATTCTTAATTTCAATGACAGCCTAGGAACAGTGCCTGAACGTCAGAACGACAGATTTGTACCTTGTCAGCTCGGGGATTTGAACTTGCAACCTTCCAGTTACTAGTCCAACGCTCTAACCACTAGGCTACGCTGCCGCCCCAAGATGACGTGTTACCGACAGTCTAGTCTACTGATAGTGAGTTGAGTATCTACAGATGTGACTATCCAAATAAAGTTACCACAAACCTTTGGCGGCGTTCTCCTGTATGCTGACGTCTCTGGCGTTCCTTGAGAACCTGATGCCTGTATACACCTGTTCCTTCACATAGACCAACACCACCCCCAGGCTGGACTGGGCCGGGGTTCCCTGGTCCATAGCCTCCACCATGAGGGTCCTCTGAGCCTGACTCAGCCTGTCTATCCCCTCTGTCCCCTGGATCTCCCCTGTTAGGGAGTTGATGCTGAAACCCCTCACTGGCCCGGCAAAACGGTAGAACACAGAGCCGTTGGCGCCAAAGTCCTTGTCCTCGGCCCGCATGGTGGCCAGGACCCGATGTGATTTGCTGGCCAAGACCTCGACAACGAGGGGGTCTTGGATGAAGAATGGAGCATTGTCGTTTATGTCCAGGATCGTCACGGTCACCTGGGTTACAAAGAAGCGGAGAATGAAAAGGGGGTTTGGGTTGGGAAAGAGAGGGAGGAGAGAGGGTTGGAAAAGAGAGGGAGGAGAGAGGGTTGGGAAAGAGAGGGAGGAGAGAGGGTTGGAAAAGAGAGGGAGGAGAGAGGGTTGGGAAAGAGAGGGAGGAGAGAGGGTTGGGAAAGATAGGGAGGAGAGAGGGTTGGGAAAGATAGGGAGGAGAGAGGGTTGGGAGAGAGAGGGAGGAGAGAGGGTTGGAAAAGAGAGGGAGGAGAGAGGGTTGGGAAAGATAGGGAGGAGAGAGGGTTAGGCAAGAGAGGGAGGAGAGAGGGTTGGGAAAGATAGGGAGGAGAGAGGGTTAGGCAAGAGAGGGAGGAGAGAGGGTTGGAAAAGAGAGGGAGGAGAGAGGGTTGGGAAAGATAGGGAGGAGAGAGGGTTGGGAGAGAGGGAGGAGAGAGGGTTGGAAAAGAGAGGGAGGAGAGAGGGTTGGGAAAGATAGGGAGGAGAGTGGGTTAGGCAAGAGAGGGAGGAGAGAGGGTTGGGAGAGAGAGGGAGGAGAGAGGGTTGGGAGAGAGAGGGATGAGAGAGGGTTGGGAGAGACAGGGGAGGAGAGAAGGTTAGGAAAGAGAGGGAGGAGAGAGGGTTGGGAAAGAGAGGGAGGGAGGAGAGGGTTGGGAGAGAGAGGGAGGAGAGAGGGTTAGGAAAGAGAGGGAGGAGAGAGGGTTGGGAGAGAGAGGGGGAGAGAGGGTTGGGAAAGGGAGGGAGAGAGAGGGTTGGGAAAGAGAGGGAGGAGAGAGGGTTAGGCAAGAGAGGGAGGAGAGAGGGTTGGGAGAGAGAGGGGGAGAGAGGGTTGGGAAAGAGAGGGAGGAGAGAGGGTTAGGAAAGAGAGGGAGGAGAGAGAGGGAGGGAGAGGGTTGGGAAGAGGGGGGGAGAGAGGGAGGAGAGAGGGTTAGGAAGAGAGGGGGAGAGAGGGTTGGGAAAGAGAGGGAGGAGAGAGGGTTAGGAAAGGGAGGGAGGAGAGAGGGTTGGAGAGAGAGGGGGAGAGAGGGTTGGGAAAGAGAGGGGGGAGAGAGGGAGGAGAGAGGGTTAGGAAAGAGAGGGAGGAGAGAGGGTTGGGAAAGAGAGGGAGGAGAGAGGGTTAGGAAGGGAGGGAGGAGAGAGGGTTGGCAGAGAGGGGGGAGAGAGGGTTGGGAAAGAGAGGTAGGAGAGAGGGTTAGGCAAGAGAGGGAGGAGAGAGGGTTGGGGAGAGAGGGAGGAGAGAGGGGTTGGGGAGAGAGGGAGGGAGAGAGGGTTGGGAAAGGGAGGGAGGAGAGAGGGTTGGGAGAGAGAGGGGGAGAGAGTGTTGGGAAAGAGAGGGAGGAGAGGGGTTGGGAAAGAGAGGGAGGAGAGGGGGTTAGGAAAGAGAGGGAGGAGAGAGGTTGGGAGAGAGAGGGGGAGAGAGGGTTGGGAGAGAGAGGGGGAGAGAGGGTTAGGCAAGAAGGGGAGGAGAGAGGGTTAGGCAAGAAGGGGAGGAGAGAGGGTTGGGAGAGAGAGGGAGGAGAGAGGGTTGGGAGAGAGAGGGAGGAGAGAGGGTTGGGAAAGGGAGGGAGGAGAGAGGGTTGGGAGAGAGAGGGGGAGAGAGTGTTGGGAAAGAGAGGGAGGAGAGGGGGTTGGGAAAGAGAGGGAGGAGAGGGGGTTAGGAAAGAGAGGGAGGAGAGAGGGTTGGGAGAGAGAGGGGGAGAGAGGGTTGGGAGAGAGAGGGAGAGAGGGTTAGGCAAGAAGGGGAGGAGAGAGGGTTAGGCAAGAAGGGAGGAGAGAGGGTTGGGAGAGAGAGGGAGGAGAGAGGGTTAGGAGAGAGAGGGAGGAGAGAGGGTTAGGCAAGAAGGGGAGGAGAGAGGGTTGGGAGAGAGGGAGGGAGAGAGGGTTAGGCAAGAATGGGGGAGAGAGGGTTAGGCAAGAAGGGGAGGAGAGAGGGTTAGGCAAGAAGGGGAGGAGAGGGTTGGGAGAGAGAGGGAGGAGAGAGGGTTAGGAGAGAGAGGGAGGAGAGAGGGTTAGGCAAGAAGGGGGAGGAGAGAGGGTTGGGAGAGAGAGGGAGGAGAGAGGGTTAGGCAAGAATGGGAGGAGAGAGGGTTAGGCAAGAAGGGGAGGAGAGAGGGTTGGGAGAGAGAGGGAGGAGAGAGGGTTGGGAGAGAGAAGAGGAGAGAGGGTTGGGAGAGAGAAGAGGAGAGAGGGTTGGGGGAGAGAAGAGTAGAGAGGGTTGGGAAAGAGAGGGAAGAGAGAGGGTTGGGAAAGAGAGGGAGGAGAGAGGGTTAGGCAAGAAGGGGAGGAGAGAGGGTCAGGCAAGAAGGAGGAGAGAGAGTTGGGAGAGAGAGGGAGGAGAGAGGGTTGGGAGAGAGAAGAGGAGAGAGGGTTGGGAGAGAGAAGAGGAGAGAGGGTTGGGGGAGAGAAGAGGAGAGAGGGTTGGGAGAGAGAAGAGGATAGAGGGTTGGGAAAGAGAGGAGGAGAGAGGGTTGGGAAAGAGAGGAGGAGAGACGGTTGGGAAAGAGAGGGAGAAGAGAGGGTTGGGAAAGAGAGGGAGGAGAGAGGGTTGGGAAAGAGAGGGAGAAGAGAGGGTTGGGAAAGAGAGGGAGGAGAGAGGGTTGGGGGAGATGTGATGGTAAAGTTATCCTCTGAGGAAGGTAGTATGCCTATATAAAATACATATTGTCCTTCACATAAAGTATTTACTGAAAAATCTATGATGTGTTGTCGTCTGGCACTGTTACCTGAGCCGAGGTGTTTCTGGGCTCGGCAGGTGACAGGTCCACAGCGAACACACGGAAGCTGTACGACGCCCTCTTCTCTCGGTCCACCGGCGACGCCGTTGTAATACAGCCAGTGTTTTCGTCAACGGTGAAAGCGCCCCGAGCCTCTTGACTCAGGAAATACAGCACCTTCCCGTTCTCCCCCTCGTCTGCGTCTGTGGCCGTCACCTGTGGCCGTCAACAATATTCGTTTTTTTTTTGTTGAAAGTTATGGATCTATTATGAACTAGCTTTAATACTGCAGATATGTTGTAGCTTCCATCAATGTAATTGTCTGCATCATTTCCACTCCCTCATATATATATTTTGTAAATATGTACCGTATATATACACAGACACACCTTTAAAAAATATATTTTCCTTTATTATTGTCCCCTAACCCTACCACCCCTCCCCTAACCCTACCACCCCTCCCCTAACGCTACCACGCCTCCCCTAACCCTACCACCCCTCCCCTAACCCTACCACCCCTCCCCTAACGCTACCACCCCTCCCCTAACCCTACCACCCCTCCCCTACTCTACCACCCCTCCCCTAACGCTACCACCCCTCCCCTAACGCTACCACCCCTCCCCTAACCCTACCACCCCTCCCCTAACCCTACCACCCCTCCCCTAACGCTACCACCCCTCCCCTAACCCTACCACCCCTCCCCTAATGCTACCACCCCTCCCCTAGCCCTACCCCCTCCCCCTAACCCTACCACCCCTCCGCTAACCCTACCACCCCTCCCCTAACCCTACCACCCCTCCCCTAACGCTACCACCCCTCCCCTAACCCTACCACACCTCCCCTAACGCTACCACCCCTCCCCTAACGCTACCACCCCTCCCCTAACCCTACCACCCCTCCCCTACTCTACCACCCCTCCCTAACGCTACCACCCCTCCCTAACCCTACCACCCCTCCCTAATGCTACCACCCCTCCCCTAACCCTACCACCCCTCCCTAACCCTACCACCCCTCCCCTAATGCTACCACCCCTCCCCTAACCCTACCACCCTCCCCCCACTACCCTCCCCTAACCCTACCACCCCCTCCCCTAATGCTACCACCCTCCCCTAAACCACCACCCCTCCCTAACGCTACCACCCCTCCCCTAACCCTACCACCCCCTCCCTAACACTACCACCCTCCCCTAAACCTACCACCCCTCCCTAACCCTACCACCCCTCCCCTAACCCTACCACACACCAAATCAACCTAACACTGAACCACCCCTGCTTACCATCTAACAAGTATGGGTAACTGCAGCCCAATATGGTGACCCTAGTATGGGTATCCAGCCCAATATGGTGACCTTAATGGGTACCACCCAATATGGTGACCTTAATGGGCTAGCCCAAGGTGACACCAAATCAACTGCAGTATGGTGACCATTGGGTAACTGCAGCCCAATATGGTGAATGAAATAACTGCAGCCCATCTAGTACAAGTATGGGTAACTGCAGCCCAATATGGTGACCCTAGTATGGGTATCTGCAGCCCAATATGGTGACCTTAGTATGGGTATCTGCAGCCCAATATGGTGACCTTAGTATGGGTATCTGCAGCCCAATATGATGACCCTAGTATGGGTAACTGCAGCCCAATATGGTGACCTTAGTATGGGTAACTGCAGCCCAATATGGTGACCCTAGTATGGGTAACTGCAGCCCAATATGGTGACCCTAGTATGGGTAACTGCAGCCCAATATTGTGACCCTAGTATGGGTAACTGCAGCCCAATATGGTGACCCTAGTATGGGTAACTGCAGCCCAATATGGTGACCTTAGTATGGGTAACTGCAGCCCAATATGGTGACCCTAGTATGGGTAACTGCAGCCCAATATGGTGACCCTAGTATGGGTAACTGCAGCCCAATATGGTGACCCTAGTATGGGTAACTGCAGCCCAATATGGTGACCCTAGTATGGGTAACTGCAGCCCAATATGGTGACCCTAGTATGGGTAACTGCAGCCCAATATGGTGACCCTAGTATGGGTAACTGCAGCCCAATATGGTGACCCTAGTATGGGTAACTGCAGCCCAATATGGTGACCCTAGTATGGGTAACTGCAGCCCAATATGGTGACCCTAGTATGGGTAACTGCAGCCCAATATGGTGACCCTAGTATGGGTAACTGCAGCCCAATATGGTGACCCAGTATGGGTAACTGAGCCCAATATGGTGACCCTAGGGTAACTGCAGCCCAATATGGTGACCCTAGTATGGGTAACTGCAGCCCAATATGGTGACCTAGTATGGGTAACTGCAGCCCAATATGGTGACCCTAGTATGGGTAACTGCAGCCCAATATGGTGACCCTAGTATGGGTAACTGCAGCCCAATATGGTGACCTAGTATGGGTAACTGCAGCCCAATATGGTGACCCTAGTATGGGTAACTGCAGCCCAATATGGTGACCCTAGTATGGGTAACTGCAGCCCAATATGGTGACCCTAGTATGGGTAACTGCAGCCCAATATGGTGACCCTAGTATGGGTAACTGCAGCCCAATATGGTGACCTTAGTATGGGTAACTGCAGCCCAATTTGGTGACCTTAGTATGGGTAACTGCAGCCCAATTTGGTGACCCTAGTATGGGTAACTGCAGCCCAATATGGTGACCCTAGTATGGGTAACTGCAGCCCAATATGGTGACCCTAGTATGGGCGAGTTGGTGTGTCAAGAGGAGGTGGTGTATGGAAAGCAAATCAACTGGTTGGGCAGATTGGTTGCCACTCATGACCGTTTCACGTGGCTGATTGGGCTGTACAACGAGTAGATAAGCCGGTGCGAATGATTGGTTCAAGTATGGGCAGCTGCAGCTCTGGAGTATGGATGATATCCAACGGGAGCTGACGGAGTTAATGAAATGGTTTTAACCACGTGGAAACCACGTGTGATCTCTTTGATGCCAGTCCATTGACTCCATTCCAGTCATTATTATGAGCCGTCCTCCCCTCAGCAGCCTCCTCTGTTGCTATCTTACTTTAAAAAAAAAATGTAAATCATGCGAACAAAAAAAAAATGGCCTTGTTAGCCATCGTCAATGACAACGCTATACAGACACCCAGCGGGAAACAGGTCGGCAGACACCGGGCATCTGTGTCACGACGGTCGCTAATGTGTCCGTTTTTACCCCCTCCCATGATTTCATTTCATGTAGGATAGCAGCCTACACAAGAAATAACTCATATTGATAGCCAGATGTCACCTTGATACATACATACATTCTCAATGGAACGGACATTGAACGGCAACAACACCAGGACACAGTGTCCTTTCGCTCCCGTTGCCAAGCTCTACTGGTTGCGGCAGTAAGCTCACCCTGGCGTGATGTTTTCTGACCGTGTAAATCTCTCTATGACAAGGTGACTTTTATCAATATATTCGGCTCTATTTACTCTCTCTGATTCGAAAATGCTAATTACCATCAAAATAGACATCATGCAAAACTACAAATCCCAGCAAGCTCCTGCACGTGATCTCTAGCTGACACCTTTGCTAACAGGTATTGTGTCCGTTTAAAAAAATCCACAAGGCAGTTCACAGAATTGTCCATTTAAAGAAATGTTTACAACTGAATAATTACTTACATTTAGCTAACATTAGATAGTTCATCCAGAGATTCCTACCATTTGCCATGTTTGATTACAGATGGTATTTGTAGTTCTTTATGATAGCCACAGATCATCATGTTTGGTATGAGGTTCTTTATGATAGCCACATTAGCAGCTAGTTAGTATTACATGTTTGGGGAGGGGGTAAATACAGATGGTATTTGTAGTTCTTTATGATAGCCACATTAGCAGCTAGTTAGTATTACATGTTTGCAGCTATTTAGTATTACATGTTTGGGGGGGTAAATACAGATGGTATTTGTAGTTCTTTATGATAGCCACACTAGCAGCTAGTTAGTATTACAGATGTTTAGTTCTTTATGATAGGGGGTAAATACAGATGGTATTTGTAGTTCTTTATGATAGCCACATTAGCAGCTAGTTAGTATTACATGTTTGGGGAGGGGGTAAATACAGATGAATATATAGATAAAAGTCACCTAGTCCTAGAGAGATTTACACAGTGACCAAAACATCACGTTAGGGTAAAGCCTAGACGAATCACAGCCCTTCTTTTAAGTGTTTCTACAAATCCCATATGGGTGGAAAAACGATTGGAACCATTTCCCTGTTTGACCGCTAGGTTTTATGGGTATTATGACACCTCCTCACCACCCATTCAAATGTTGAATACTGAAGTGAGACTGTTAATGGTGTAGCTGCCAATGTAACATTGTTTTGGTTTTAGTTGCATCTTAACTTAGTTGGAACCCTTATCTTACCTCAACACGAAGGTGGAGATGCAATCATATTGTATTTCATCATATCTGAACGTAAATGATCCTATCTTACCTCTAAGACTGTAGTTCCCTGGGCAGCGTCCTCTGAGACGTCTATGGTGTAGCTGCTGCTGCTGAAGGCCGGACTGTTGTCATTTACATCCAACACTTTCACCTCCACTGTGGCTGTGCTGCTCAGAGCAGGAGAACCATGGTCCAGGGCCACCACCTCCAGGTTGTACCCTGCCCGCAGCTCCCGATCCAGGGGACGAGACGTGGACAGGGCCCCTGAACTGACATGGAGTTGGAAGATCCCGTCTGGGTCTCCAGCTGTAGGAGGGAGAAGCAGAGAGACAGCTGTCATGGTGACGCCAGTTAACATTGACTAGATTTAATTTCAGTTCAGATAGTGAAGTTTTCAATGTCCATGAACATCAGATCTATTCATCATCATTGAGTCGCTCATGAGAGACGGTCTGGTGTCAACCTCTAGAGAGACGATCTGGTGTCAACCTCTAGAGAGGTGGACTGGTGTCAACCTTTAGAGACGGACTGGTGTCAACCTCTAGAGACAGACTTGTGTCAACCTCTAGAGACGATCTGGTGTCAACCTCTAGAGACGGACTGGTGTCAACCTCTAGAGACGATCTGGTGTCAACCTCTAGAGACGGACTGGTGTCAACCTCTAGAGACGGACTGGTGTCAACCTCTAGAGACGATCTGGTGTCAACCTCTAGAGACGGACTGGTGTCAACCTCTAGAGAGGTGGACTGGTGTCAACCTCTAGAGACAGACTGGTGTCAACCTTTAGAGATGATCTGGTGTCAACCTTTAGAGATGATCTGGTGTCAACCTCTAGAGACGATCTGGTGTCAACCTCTAGAGACGGACTGGTGTCAACCTCTAGAGACGGATCTGGTGTCAACCTCTAGAGAGGTGGATCTGGTGTCAACCTCTAGAGACGGACTGGTGTCAAACTCTAGAGACGGACTTGTGTCAACCTCTAGGGAGACAGTCTGGTGTCAACCTCTAGAGAAGATCTGGTGTCAACCTCTAGAGACGATCTGGTGTCAACCTCTAGAGATATGGACTGGTGTCAACCTCTAGAGACGGACTGGTGTCAACCTCTAGAGACGATCTGGTGTCAACCTCTAGAGACGATCTGGTGTCAACCTCTAGAGACGGACTGGTGTCAACCTCTAGAGAGGTGGACTGGTGTCAACCTCTAGAGAGGTGGACTGGTGTCAACCTCTAGAGACGGACTGGTGTCAACCTTTAGAGATGATCTGGTGTCAACCTTTAGAGATGATCTGGTGTCAACCTCTAGAGACGGACTGGTGTCAACCTCTAGAGAGACGGACTGGTGTCAACCTCTAGAGAAGATCTGGTGTCAACCTCTAGAGACGATCTGGTGTCAACCTCTAGAGATATGGACTGGTGTCAACCTCTAGAGAGACAGTCTGGTGTCAACCTCTAGAGACAATCTGGTGTCAACCTCTAGAGAGATGTTCTGGTGTCAACCTCTAGAGATGATCTGGTGTCAACCTCTAGAGAGACGGACTGGTGTCAACCGCTAGAGAGACAGACTGGTGTCAACCTCTAGAGAGACGAACTGGTGTCAACCTCTAGAGAGAAAAACTGGTGTCAACCTCTAGGGAGATGGACTGGTGTCAACCTCTAGAGAGATGGACTGGT
>NC_088414.1:44035600-44058100 GCF_034236695.1 Oncorhynchus nerka
GAGTGGACCAATTCAGTTTGTCTGTGATGTGTATGCCGAGGAACTTAAAACTTGCTACCCTCTCCACTACTGTTCCATCGATGTGGATAGGGGGGTGTTCCCTCTGCTGTTTCCTGAAGGCCACAATCATCTCCTTAGTTTTGTTGACGTTGAGTGTGAGGTTATTTTCCTGACACCACACTCCGAGGGCCCTCACCTCCTCCCTGTAGGCCGTCTCGTCGTTGTTGGTAATCAAGCCTACCACTGTTGTGTCGTCCGCAAACTTGATGATTGAGTTGGAGGCGTGCGTGGCCACGTAGTCGTGGGTGAACAGGGAGTACAGGAGAGGGCTCAGAACGCACCCTTGTGGGGCCCCCGTGTTGAGGATCAGCGGGGAGGAGATGTTGTTGCCTACCCTCACCACCTGGGGGCGGCCCGTCAGGAAGTCCAGTACCCAGTTGCACAGGGCGGGGTCGAGACCCAGGGTCCCCGAGCTTGATGACGAGCTTGGAGGGTACTATGGTGTTGAATGCCGAGCTGTAGTCGATGAACAGCATTCTCACATAGGTATTCCTCTTGTCCAGGTGGGTTAGGGCAGTGTGCAGTGTGGTTGAGATTGCATCGTCTGTGGACCTATTTGGGCGGTAAGCAAATTGGAGTGGGTCTAGGGTGTCAGGTAGGGTGGAGGTGATATGGTCCTTGACTAGTCTGTCAAAGCACTTCATGATGACGGAAGTGAGTGCTACGGGGCGGTAGTCATTTAGCTCAGTTACCTTAGCTTTCTTGGGAACAGGAACAATGGTGGCCCTCTTGAAGCATGTGGGAACAGCAGACTGGTATAGGGATTGATTGAATATGTCCGTAAACACACCGGCCAGCTGGTCTTCGCATGCTCTGAGGGCGCGGCTGGGGATGCCGTCTGGGCCTGCAGCCTTGCGAGGGTTAACACGTTTAAATGTCTTACTCACCTCGGCTGCAGTGAAGGAGAGACCGCATGTTTTCGTTGCAGGCCGTGTCAGTGGCACTGTATTGTCCTCAAAGCGGGCAAAAAGTTATTTAGTCTGCCTGGGAGCAAGACATCCTGGTCCGTGACTGGGCTGGGTTTCTTCTTGTAGTCCGTGATTGACTGTAGACCCTGCCACATGCCTCTTGTGTCTGAGCCGTTGAATTGAGATTCTACTTTGTCTCTGTACTGACGCTTAGCTTGTTTAATAGCCTTGCGGAGGGAATAGCTGCACTGTTTGTATTCGGTCATGTTGCCAGACACCTTGCCCTGATTAAAAGCAGTGGTTCGCTTTCAGTTTCACGCGAATGCTGCCATCAATCCACGGTTTCTGGTTAGGGAATGTTTTTATCGTTGCTATGGGAACGACATCTTCAACGCACGTTCTAATGAACTCGCACACCGAATCAGCGTATTCGTCAATATTTTTATCTGACGCAATACGAAACATGCCCCAGTCCACGTGATGGAAGCAGTCTTGGAGTGTGGAGTCAGCTTGGTCTGACCAGCATTGGACAGACCTCAGCGTGGGAGCCTCTTGCTTAAGTTTCTGCCTGTAGGCAGGGATCAACAAAATGGAGTCGTGGTCAGCTTTTCCGAAAGGGGGGCGGGGCAGGGCCTTATATGCGTCGCGGAAGTTAGAGTAACAATGATCCAAGGTTTTACCACCCCTGGTTGCGCAATCGATATGCTGATAAAATTTAGGGAGTCTTGTTTTCAGATTAGCTTTGTTAAAATCCCCAGCTACAATGAATGCAGCCTCCGGATAAATGGTTTCCAGTTTGCAAAGAGTTAAATCAAGTTCGTTCAGAGCCATCGATGTGTCTGCTTGGGGGGGGATATATACGGCTGTGATTATAATCGAAGAGAATTCTCTTGGAAGATAATGCGGTCTACATTTGATTGTGAGGAATTCTAAATCAGGTGAACAGAAGGATTTGAGTTCCTGTATGTTTCCTTCATCACACCATGTCTCGTTAGTCATGAGGCATACGCCCCGCCACTCTTCTTACCAGAAAGATGTTTGTTTCTGTCGGCGCGATGCGTGGAGAAACCCGTTGGCTGCACCGCATCGGATAGCGTCTTCCCAGTAAGCCATGTTTCCGTGAAGCAGAGAACGTTGCAGTCTCTGATGTCCCTCTGGAATGCTACCCTTGCTCGGATTTCATCAACCTCGTTGTCAAGAGACTGGACATTGGCAAGAAGAATGCTGGGGAGTGGTGCGCGATGTGCCCTTGTCCGGAGTCTGACCAGAAGACCGCTACGTTTCCCTCTTTTTCGGAGTCGTTTTCTTGGGTCGCTGCATGCAATCCATTCCGTTGTCCTGTTTGTAAGGCAGAACACAGGATCCGCGTCGCGGAAAACATATTCTTGGTCGTACTGATGGTGAGTTGACGCTGATCATATATTCAGTAGTTCTTCTCGACTGTATGTAATGAAACCTAAGATGACCTGGGGTACTAATGTAAGAAATAACACATCTATTATCTATCTGTTGTTATCTATTATCAATGTGCTGTTATCTATTATCAATGTGCTGTTATCTATTATCAATGTGTTGTTATCTATTATCAATGTGCTGTTATCTATTATCAATGTGTTGTTATCTATGCTGTTCTGTCAAGTCATTTTAGATGAAACACAGGAGATGATGAGAGAGCCATTGAAGGCCATTCGGATGAACTCACACACAGCCGAGAGGAACAAACACTAGATTATAAATCTGTGTTACTGCTCTGACTTTCATCACTAGATTATAGATCTGTGTTACTGCTCTGACCTTCATCACTAGATTATAAATCTGTGTTACTGCTCTGACCTTCATCACTAGATTATAAATCTGTGTTACTGCTCTGACCTTCATCACTAGATTACAAATCTGTGTTACTGCTCTGACCTTCATCACTAGATTATAAATCTGTGTTACTGCCTTGACCATCATCACTAGATTATAAATCTGTGTTACTGCTCTGACCTTCATCACTAGATTATAAATCTGTGTTACTGCTCTGACTTTCATCACTAGATTATAAATCTGTGTTACTGCTCTGACCTTCATCACTAGATTATAAATCTGTGTTACTGCTCTGACCTTCATCACTAGATTATAAATCTGTGTTACTGCTCTGACCTTCATCACTATATTATAAATCTGTGTTACTGCTCTGACCTTCATCACTAGATTATAAATCTGTGTTACTGCTCTGACCTTCATCACTATATTATAAATCTGTGTTACTGCTCTGACCTTCATCACTATATTATAAATCTGTGTTACTGCTCTGACCTTCATCACTACATTATAAATCTGTGTTACTGCTCTGACCTTCATCACTAGATAATAAATCTGTGTTACTGCTCTGACCTTCATCACTAGTGTTACTGCTCTGACCTTCATCACTAGATAATAAATCTGTGTTACTGCTCTGACCTTCATCACTATATTATAAATCTGTGTTACTGCTCTGACCTTCATCACTATACTATAAATGTGTTACTGCTCTGACCTTCATCACTATATTATAAATCTGTGTTACTGCTCTGACCTTCATCACTATATTATAAATCTGTGTTACGGCTCTGACCTTCATCACTAGTGTTACTGCTCTGACCTTCATCACTAGATTATACATCTGTGTTACTGCTCTGACCTTCATCACTAGATATTAAATCTGTGTTACTGCTCTGACCTTCATCACTATATTATAAATCTGTGTTACTGCTCTGACCTTCATCACTATATTATAAATCTGTGTTACTGCTCTGACCTTCATCACTATATTATAAATATGTGTTACTGCTCTGACCTTCATCACTAAATTATAAATCTGTGTTACTGCTCTGACCTTCATCACTATATTATAAATCTGTGTTACTGCTCTGTCCTTCATCACTAGGTTATACATTACATTTACATTTAAGTCATTTAGCAGACGCTCTTATCCAGAGCGACTTACAAATCTGTATTACTGCTCTGACCTTCATCACTAGATTATACATCTGTGTTACTGCTCTGACCTTCATCACTAGATTATAAATCTGTGTTACTGCTCTGACCTTCATCACTAGATTATAAATCTGTGTTACTGCTCTGACCTTCATCACTATATTATAAATCTGTGTTACTGCTCTGACCTTCATCACTAGATTATAAATCTGTGTTACTGCTCTGACCTTCATCACTATATTATAAATCTGTGTTACTGCTCTGACCTTCATCACTATATTATAAATCTGTGTTACTGCTCTGACCTTCATCACTACATTATAAATCTGTGTTACTGCTCTGACCTTCATCACTAGATAATAAATCTGTGTTACTGCTCTGACCTTCATCACTAGTGTTACTGCTCTGACCTTCATCACTAGATAATAAATCTGTGTTACTGCTCTGACCTTCATCACTATATTATAAATCTGTGTTACCGCTCTGACCTTCATCACTATACTATAAATATGTGTTACTGCTCTGACCTTCATCACTAGATAATAAATCTGTGTTACTGCTCTGACCTTCATCACTATATTATAAATCTGTGTTACTGCTCTGACCTTCATCACTATATTATAAATCTGTGTTACGGCTCTGACCTTCATCACTATTGTTACTGCTCTGACCTTCATCACTAGATTATACATCTGTGTTACTGCTCTGACCTTCATCACTAGATATTAAATCTGTGTTACTGCTCTGACCTTCATCACTATATTATAAATCTGTGTTACTTCTCTGACCTTCATCACTATATTATAAATCTGTGTTACTGCTCTGACCTTCATCACTATATTATAAATATGTGTTACTGCTCTGACCTTCATCACTAAATTATAAATCTGTGTTACTGCTCTGACCTTCATCACTATATTATAAATCTGTGTTACTGCTCTGACCTTCATCACTATATTATAAATCTGTGTTACTGCTCTGACCTTCATCACTACATTATAAATCTGTGTTACTGCTCTGACCTTCATCACTAGATAATAAATCTGTGTTACTGCTCTGACCTTCATCACTAGTGTTACTGCTCTGACCTTCATCACTAGATAATAAATCTGTGTTACTGCTCTGACCTTCATCACTATATTATAAATCTGTGTTACTGCTCTGACCTTCATCACTATACTATAAATATGTGTTACTGCTCTGACCTTCATCACTATATTATAAATCTGTGTTACTGCTCTGACCTTCATCACTATATTATAAATCTGTGTTACGGCTCTGACCTTCATCACTAGTGTTACTGCTCTGACCTTCATCACTAGATTATACATCTGTGTTACTGCTCTGACCTTCATCACTAGATATTAAATCTGACCTTCATCACTATATTATAAATCTGTGTTACTGCTCTGACCTTCATCACTATATTATAAATCTGTGTTACTGCTCTGACCTTCATCACTATATTATAAATCTGTGTTACTGCTCTGACCTTCATCACTAAATTATAAATCTGTGTTACTGCTCTGACCTTCATCACTATATTATAAATCTGTGTTACTGCTCTGACCTTCATCACTAGGTTATACATTACATTTACATTTAAGTCATTTAGCAGACGCTCTTATCCAGAGCGACTTACAAATCTGTATTACTGCTCTGACCTTCATCACTAGATTATACATCTGTATTACTGCTCTGACCTTCATCACTAGGTTATTGAACACTGGTTGTTGGCATTGACAACCCTCTATATCTCTCTCCCCACCCCCTCTCTCCATTGTTCGGTTCCCCTCTACCAATCTCTGCTAGGTATCCCCCTTTCCCTTTCCTTTCCCTCACCCGAACTAACCACCCCCTTCCTTATCTCAAATTTCTTCCTCATTCCATTATTCTACCCCACCCTCCGCTTTCCTTTCTCTGTTTGTCTCTCTTTCCTCTCCCTCCCTCCCTCCCTCTTTGTTTCTCTCTCTCTCTCTCTCTCTCTCTCTCTCTCTCTCTCTCTCTCTCTCTCTCTCTCTCTCTCTCTCTCTCTCTCTCTCTCTCTCTCTCTCTCTCTCTCTCTCTCATTAAGTTGCCTGGTAGCGTGCTAGAAGTAGAGATGGTTTTTGGCACTCACACATTTACTTCAGTAATAACTCCTGGGGAAAATTAAGAGTGACTTTAACTGCACTGAAACAACTTAAAGTGGACCTGACAACGTTTTAGCAACAACGAAATCTTAAAATCTGTTCATAGATCGGTCCAGGAAAAATATATATATACAGTGGAGCAAAAAATTATTTAGTCAGCCACCAATTGTGCAAGTTCTCCTACTTAAAAAGATGAAAGAGGCCTGTAAATTTTCATCATAGGTACACTTCAACTTTGACAGACAAAATGAGAAGAAAACAAATCCAGAAAATCACATTGTAGGATTTTTTATGAATTTATTTGCAAATTATGGTGGAAAATAAGTATTTGGTCACCTACAAACAAGCAAGATTTCTGGCTCTCACAGACCTGTAACTTCTTCTTTAAGAGGCTCCTCTGTCCTCCAGTCGTTACATGTATTAATGGCACCTGTTTGAACTTGTTATCAGTATAAAAGACACCTGTCCACAACCTCAAACAGTCACACTCCAAACTCCACTATGGCCAAGACCAAAGAGCTGTCAAAGGACACCAGAAACAAAATTGTAGACCTGCACCAGGCTGGGAAGACTGAATCTGCAATAGGTAAGCAGCTTGGTTTGAAGAAATCAACTGTGGGAGCAATTATTAGGAAATGGAAAGACATACAAGACCACTGATAATCTCCCTCGATCTGGGGCTCCACGCAAGATCTCACCCCGTGGGGTGATCCTGAGGGATCTCCTCCCAGACGTGGACTAAAGCATCCGCCAATTCCTGGACAGTCTGTGGTGCAACAGACAGTTGGTGGATGGAGCGAGACATGATGTCCCAGATGTGCTCAATTGGATTCAGGTCTGGGGAACGGGCGGGCCAGTCCATAGCATCAATGCCTTCCTCTTGCAGGAACTGCTGACACACTCCAGGTCTAGCATTCATTAGGAGGAACCCAGGGCCAACCGCACCAGCATATGGTCTCACAAGGGGTCTGAGGATCTCATCTCGGTACCTAATGGCAGTCAGGCTACCTCTGGCAAGCCCATGGAGGGCTGTGCGGCCCCCCAAAGAGATGCCACCCCACACCATGACTGACCCACAGCCAAACCGGTCATGCTGGAGGATGTTGCAGGCAGCAGAACGTTCTCCACGGCGTCTCCAGACTCTGTCACGTCTGTCACATTTGCTCAGTGTGAACCTGCTTTCATCTGTGAAGAGCACAGGGCGCCATTGGCGAATTTGCCAATCTTGGTGTTCTCTGGCAAATGCCAAACGTCCTGCACGGTGTTGGGCTGTAAGCACAACCCCCACCCGTGGACGTCGGGCCCTCATACCACCCTCATGGAGTCTGTTTCTGACCGTTTGAGCAGACACATGCACATTTGTGGCCTGCTGGAGGTCATTGGGGCGGCAGCGTAGCCTAGTGGTTAGAGTGTTGGACTAGTAACCGGAAGGTTGCAAGTTCAAATCCCCGAGCTGACAAGGTACAAATCTGTCGTTCTGCCCCTGAACAGTTAACCCACTGTTCCTAGGCTGTCATTGAAAATAATAATTTGTTCTTAACTGACTTGCCTAGTTAAATAAAGGTACAATCTTGCACAAAGGCGGAGGTAGCGGCCCTGCTGCTGGGTTGTTGGCCTCCTCCACGTCTCCTGATGTACTGGCCTGTCCCCTGATAGCGCCTCCATGCTCTGGACACTACGCTGACAGACACAGCAAACCTTCTTGCCACAGCTCGCATTGATGTTCCATCCTGGATGAGCTGAGCCACTTGTGTGGGTTGTAGACTCCGTCTCATGCTACCACTAGAGTGAAAGCACCGCCAGCATTCAAAAGTGACCAAAACATCAGCCAGGAAGCATATGAACTGAGAAGTGGTCTGTGGTCACCACCTGCAGAACCACTCCTTTATTGGGGGTGTCTTGCTAATTGCCTATAATTTTCCACCTGTTGTCTATTCCATTTGCACAACAGCATGTGAAATTTATTGTCAATCAGTGTTGCTTTGATTTCACAGAGGTGTGATTGACTTGGAGTTACATTGTGTTGTTTAAGTGTTCCCTTTATTTTTTTGAGCAGTGTATAAAACTCAACACTATAAAAAAATACAAAATAACAACGTGAATGAACAAACGAAAATCAAAACAGTCCCATATGGTGCAGACACAGGAAACAATCACCCACAACTCAAAAGTGAAACCAGGCTACCTAAGTATGGTTCTCAATCAGGGACAATGAATGACAGCTGCCTCTGATTGAGAACCATACCAGGCCAAACACATAAATCTCAAATCATAGAAAAAGGAACATAGACTTCCCACCCAACTCACGCCCTGACCATACTAAAACAAAGACATCATAAAGGAACTAAGGTCAGAACGTGACACTGGGCTAATGATAATAATAATAATAATAATAATAATAATAATAATAATAATATAATAAATCAAATCAAATCAAATTTATTTATATAGCCCTTCGTACATCAGCTGATATCTCAAAGTGCTGTACAGAAACCCAGCCTAAAACCCCCAAACAGCAAGCAATGCAGGTGTAGAAGCACGGTATTTTAATGTAGGGGGATTTACCTACAGTGAGGATGCAGGTGTAGAAGCACCAGCATAATAATGTTGCCCATGTCTACAAGCTTCTCCTTTTCATGGTGTTTTGTTGCAGATTTACTTTTTGGTTATTCATTTGTCAAGCTTTAAAAACAGGAAGTCAGACTGCAACATTTTAGTAGCCGAGGACCGTGGCGCGTGTCTGTACACTTTCCCCTCCGCTATCAACGGGACGCACAAAAACAGCGCAATTGAAGTTGAATTCACTGATGCGAGCGCGTCAGGCCGTAATTGAATGAAGTAGATGACTCTAAAGTTGCCTCATTTATACTCCCTTGTTTGTCCTATTCGGCCCCGCAGGCCTTGTGTTTGACATGTGCGTTTAGTTACATTAGCTACATTATGACTGACGTGTGATCATTGCCCCTGGCTAGTTTGATTGTGTTGACGTTCCCAGCCTTAGTTACAGTCGTCTGTTTTTGTCCAGCATATTGAGTCATTGAAACTGAAACAGAGCATCCCGATTGGAAGCAGAAAACCTTGTACCAGGCCAGCTGTGATTTACAACCTGATAGCAACATTTGTTGGACTACCAAAGAACTTTATTGGTGAATTATATGAATCATGCATTGAACTGCATCCATCTGTTCTGACAACAATTCCTTACTGTACGTCATGGAATTTTGAGTTTAAAAAAAAACTATTTTAAAAACCTCATATAAAGTTGATTTTGAAGCATAAACTGGGAATTTTATTTTATTTCATATTTTTGACTGATATTACCATTGTCTGATATGACCATTGTCTGATATTACCATTGTCTGACATTACCATTGTCTGTTTGTTTCATATCTGCAAAGTCATTTTAAAACGCTGTCAGATCCACTTTTTTTAAAAATTAAATATTTAGCCAGTCTTATAAAGCAATTGAAAGAAAGGGATTATTTAGTAATAATCTAACCCGTTTGGATTGGAAGATAGTGTGTGTCGTTTTATTCGGACGGACCCTCCAAGACATCAGAGTGTTTGTGTACCTGCATGAACATCCCTGTGCATGCATTCCACTTTTGCCTCACCTTGGTCTCTGTCCGTTGCCGTGACGGTGATCACCGTGGTTCCCGCTTCCTGGTTCTCTCTGACCTCCGCCTCTAGCTCCTCCCACTGGAACAGCGGAGGCTCATCGTTCACATCAATCACGTGGACAGACAGAACCTGACTGGTGGACAGCTGGGGAATCCCGTGATCCTCGGCTATGATGGTCAGATTAAACACTTCCCGGTCCTCACGATCTAGAGCCTTCAGAATGGACAGAGAGCCTGGAGGAAATGGGAGGAGAGGAGATGATGAAAACCTCAATTGGTTGACTAAATGGAACCCTGTATCCAGCCCATTTAAATCTGTAAACTATTGGTAAGAAAATATCATATTTTTCAGACCTGGAAAAGGCAAGTTTTTACTGCAGTTGAGAGACAATAATGTACCAAAAAAAAGTGTACAAGGTGGATCAGCCCTAAAAAATGATTGATAGACAAAACTACTCCTTTTAATAAGAAAACCTTTATTCTCCAATGTCTTCCTGATTCACATACACTGACAGCCCACTAAGAATGACAGCCAGCCAAGATAGATCAGAAAAAAGAATACTCTCTCTACTCTCTGTCGCTACTCTCTCTGTCGCTCTCTTCTCTCTCTCTCTCTCCCCTCTCTGCCTCTCCTCTCTCTACTCTCCCCCTCCCTCCCCCCTCTCTCTCTCCCTCTCTCCCCTCTCTCTCTCCTCTCCCCTCTCCCTCTCTGTCTCTCTCTCTTTCTCTCCCCTCTCTGCCTCTCCTCTCTCTACTCTCCCCCTCCCTCCCCTCTCCCCCTCTCTCTCCTCTCCCCTCTCCCCTCTCTGTCTCTCTCTCTTTCTCTCCCCCTCTCTCCCCTCTCTGTCTCTCTCTTCTCCCTGTGTCTCTCATCGCTCTCTACTCTCTCTCCCCCTCTCTCTCCCCTCCCTCTCTCTCTCTCTCTCCTCTCCCTCTCTCTCTCTCTGTCTCTCTCTCCTCTCCCCTCTCCTCTCTCTGTCTCTTTCTCTCCTCTCTCTCTCTCCCATCTCTGTCTCTCTCTTCTCCCTGTCTCTCTCTTCGCTCTCTACTCTCTCTCTCTCTCCCCATCTGTGTAGTAAAAGCAGACTAACTGCAGTATTTCAAAACTGCTTTTCTCATGAAGGATTGACTAGAGTTTCCAACACGCTGTTCTCATAAAGTTCTTTACTTTACAACACTAACACAATCACCAGGACATGCTCTCTGCTTTCTACTGAAACAAGAGAAGGTAAACATAGCTAACGTTAGCTAGCCAACTCAACGTACCTCTCTTGGGCAGGTTAGCTTGCTAGCTAACTTAACTTTTACTTGAGTAAATACTGGAGCAGCCCTGTGAAAGCATACTGGAGCAGCCCTGTGAATGCATACTGGAGCAGCCCTGTGAAAGCATACTGGAGCAGCCCTGTGAATGTATACTGGAGCAGCCCTGTGAATGTATACTGGAGCAGCCCTGTGAATGCATACTGGAGCAGCCCTGTGAATGCATACTGGAGCAGCCCTGTGAATGCATACTGGAGCAGCCCTGTGAAAGCATACTGGAGCAGCCCTGTGAATGTATACTGGAGCAGCCCTGTGAATGTATACTGGAGCAGCCCTGTGAATGCATACTGGAGCAGCCCTGTGAATGCATACTGGAGCAGCCCTGTGAATGCATACTGGAGCAGCCCTGTGAAAGCATACTGGAGCAGCCCTGTGAATGCATACTGGAGCAGCCCTGTGAATGTATACTGGAGCAGCCCTGTGAATGTATACTGGAGCAGCCCTGTGAATGTATACTGGAGCAGCCCTGTGAATGCATACTGGAGCAGCCCTGTGAATGCATACTGGAGCAGCCCTGTGAATGCATACTGGAGCAGCCCTGTGAATGTATACTGGAGCAGCCCTGTGACAAAATATAGCAACTTATTAAAATAACTAAAGCACATAAGACAGGATGTCAGACAGGATAACATACACTATCAGACAAGCTATCAGACACCCTATCGACAGGCTATCAGACAGGATATCAGACAGAATATCAGACAGGACATCACACAGAATATCAGACAGGCTATCAGACACCCTATCGACATGCTATCAGACACCCTATCGATAGGATATCAGACAGGCTATCAGACAGGCTATCAGACAGGATATCAGACAGGCTATCAGACAGGATATCAGACAGGATATCAGACAGGATATCAGACAGGATATCAGACCCGTTACTGTCCTTGTTCATGCAATAAAGGAGTGAAGATGTCTTGGATCACAGTTTGTGTGTGTGTTTGTGTGACAGTCATGTTCTGTTGAACATGGGAAAGCACACACACCCCTACCACCACCCCAACACACCCCCCTACCACCACCCCAACCACCACCCCAACACACACCCCTACCACCACCCCAACCACCACCCCAACACACACCCCTACCACCACCCCAACACACACACCCCTACCACCAACCCAACACACACACCCCTACCACCACCCCTACCACCACCCCAACACACACACTCCAACACACACACCCCTACCACCACCCCAACACACACCCCCTACCACCACCCCAACACACACACTCCAACACACACACCCCTGCCACCACCCCAACACACACCACTACCACCCTACCACCACCCCTAACACCACCCCTACCACCACCCCAACACACACCCCTACCACCACCCCAACACACACACCCCTACCACCACCCCAACACACACACCCTACCACCACCCCAACACACACCCCTACCACCACCCCAACACACACACCCACTTTGGAGCCAGCTCCACCCACTGGGGAGCCAGACCCAGCCAATCAAAATGAGTTTTTCCCCATAGAAGGACTTTATAACAGACAGAAATACTCCTCTTTGGACGTACTGCCAAATTCTCTAAAACAATGTTGGAGGCGGCTTATGGTAAATAAATTAACATTACATTTCCTGGCAACAGCTTTGGTGGACATTCCTGCAGTCAACATGCCAATTGCACGCTCCCTTAATGCTTTAGACACCTGTGACATTTGTGTTGTGTGTCAAAACTGCTCGTTTTAGAGTGGCCTTTTATTGTCCCCAGCACAAGGTGCACCTGTGTAATGATCATGCTGTTTAATCAGCTTCTTGACATGCCACACCTGTCAGGTGGATGGATTATCTTGATAAAGCTTTTTGTACTTCCCCTCTCTCCACCTCTTTCCTTCTCTCCATATCGTTCCTTCTCTCCATATCTTTCATTCGCTCCATCATTAGCATGTCTCCTACTCCCCCTATAAAGCCTGAGTGACCCCCCCCCCCCCATCTATAATACAGGCTGAGGAGTGAAGGAAACCAGAGGTTAAACATTTGTAGTGGGTTATTCAGCAGCCTCTCCTCTCTACAGTAACGAAGCTCATCTGGAACCACCCTTAACTGTCCCTGTGTACTGTAGACTACCCCTGTGTACTGTAGACTACCCCTGTGTACTGTACACTACCCCGCTGTACTGTAGACTACCCCTGTGTACTGTAGACTACCCCTGTGTACTGTAGACTACCCCTGTGTACTGTAGACTACCCCTCTGTACTGTAGACTACCCCTGTGTACTGTAGACTACCCCTCTGTACTGTAGACTACCCCTGTGTACTGTACACTACCCCGCTGTACTGTAGACTACCCCTCTGTACTGTAGACTACCCCTGTGTACTGTAGACTACCCCTGTGTACTGTACACTACCCCGCTGTACTGTAGACTACCCCTGTGTACTGTAGACTACCCCGCTGTACTGTAGACTACCCCTCTGTACTGTAGACTACCCCTGTGTACTGTAGACTACCCCTCTGTACTGTAGACTACCCCTCTGTACTGTAGACTACCCCTCTGTACTAGACCCCTGTGTACTGTAGACTACCCCTGTGTACTGTAGACTACCCCTCTGTACTGTAGACTACCCCTCTGTACTGTAGACTACCCCTGTGTACTGTAGACTACCCCCCTGTAGACTACCCCTCTGTACTGTAGACTACCCCTGTGTACTAGACTACCCCTCTGTACTGTAGACTACCCCTGTGTACTGTAGACTACCCCTGTGTACTGTAGACTACCCCTCTGTACTGTAGACTACCCCTGTGTACTGTAGACTACCCCTCTGTACTGTAGACTACCCCTGTGTCCTGTAGACTACCCCTCTGTACTGTAGACTACCCCTGTGTACTGTAGACTACCCCTGTGTACTGTAGACTACCCCTCTGTACTGTAGACTACCCCTCTGTACTGTAGACTACCCCTCTGTACTGTAGACTACCCCTCTGTACTGTAGACTACCCCTCTGTACTGTAGACTACCCCTGTGTTAATTCCAAGCAGCGTGGGATAAGTGTGTGTGTGTGTGTGTGTGTGTGTGTGTGTGTGTGTGTGTGTGTGTGTGTGTGTGTGTGTGTGTGTGTGTGTGTGTGTGTGTGTGTGTGTGTGTGTGTGTGTGTGTGTGTGTGTGTGTGTAGTGTGTGTGTGTGTGTGTGTGTGTGTGTGTGTGTGTGTGTGTGTGTGTGTGTGTGTGTGTGTAGTGTATCACACACAGAGGCCTCCATTATATTAGCCAGTGCTGATGATTGAGAAAGGACATGTTCATATATATATAACATATCAAAGGGTTTCCTCTGCTTCTCCAGCCATAATACAACCAGGTTCCCATGAACACATCTGTCATTAGAGGAAAACCAAAGAATTAAAATGCATCTCAAATGCCACCCTATCCCCTATATAGTGCACTACTTTAGACCAGAGCCCTATGGCACCCTATCCCCTATATATAGTGCACTACTTTAGACCAGAGCCCTATGGGCCATTTGGGACTCAAGAGTACACAGCAATTACGGTTAATGTGCCTTGCTCAAGGGCACATCGACCGATTTTTTTCCCCACATAGTCGGCTTGGGGATTCAAACCAGCGAACCTTTCGGTTACTGTGCCCAACGCTCTTAATATTGCTCTGAGGCATTGAAAGATGCTCTGTTGAATGAGCTGAGGGGTTAAGGAATGTTTTAACCACCAGAGGCTCTGTAGACACAACTCAGGAGCACATCTTGGTTGAAATCACAGGAGGCTGTTGAGTGGAGGACGGCTCATAAAAAACATGTCTGGACTGGAGCCAATGGAATATCATCAAACGCATAGAACCCTGTTCTGTTTCAGCTGTTCTGTTTCAGCTGTCTTTGTGCTTGTCTCCACCCCCCTCCCTCTCCAGTTGTCACCCATCTTTCCCATTATCCCCCGTGTATTTATACCTGTGTTCTCTGTTTGTCTGTCGTCAGTTCGTTTATGTTTCGTCTAGCCTACCAGCGTTTTTCCCCTCGGCTCCTGTCTCTCGGTTGTTCCTGTTCTCTAGTTTTCCGGGTGTTTACCATTCTGCCTGTCCCTGACCCTGAGCCTGCCTGCAGCCCTGTACCTTTGCCCCACTACTCTGGATTACCGATCTCTGCCTGACCCTGACCCTGACCCCTGCCTGACCCTGAGCCTGCCTGCCGTCCTGTACCTTTGCCCCACTACTCTGGATTATTGACCCCTGCCTGACCCCGACCCTGACCTGTGGGTTTACCTGTCCCTGTTTAAGGAATAAACTTTAGTTTCTTCAAACACTGTCTGCACCTGGGTTATACCTTAAAACGTGATAGAAACCAAAGTGTTTGATGTATTTGATACTGATACTGCTCCAGCCATTACCACGAGACCATCCTCCCCAATTAAAAGGTGCCACCAACCACCTGTGGCTGAAATACTATTTGAAATTATTTATAATACTCTATCTGAGCTTGATTGAGCTTGACTGACGCAATGGAACCAATAGAACAGTGACACGGGTTACAAAACCCCGCCCATCCAGGAAGACAAGAAGAAAAACATGCTGAAAGTATCGGAAAGATTTCAAATAGTATTTAAACCCAGGCCTGCTCAGGAGTGGGATGTAATGGCTTGTAATGGGTCCATGGGAACTTGTGGTAGTTCAAGCCCCTATGGTAGGGATAATGATTAAGGTCGATGATTGTAACTCTATAGAATAAGCCTACATGATAAAGACTCCAATGTGTTAAATCAATAAGGGACCAACTCCAGAATAATACTTCAGTGAAAGTATCCACACCAACAGTTGTCTCTAAAGACTTTGTCCACCCTGCTTGTAAATAAATATACATATATGCCTTCAGAAAGTATTCAGACCCCTTGACTTTGTCCACATGTTGTTATGTTACAGCCTAGTTCTAAAATGGATTAAAATCGTTTTTTTCCCCTCATCAATCTACACACAATACCCTATAATGAAATCACAATACCCCATAATGACATCACAATACCCCATAATGACATCACAATACCCTATAATGACATCACAATACCCCATAATGACATCACAATACCCCATAATGACATCACAATACCCCATAATGACATCACAATACCCCATAATGACATCACAATACCCTATAATGACAAAGCAAAAACAGGTTTTCATAAATGTTTGCTCATTTATAAAGAAATGTTTAAAAAAAAAAAAATAATCACATTTTACGTAAGTATTCAGACCCTTTACTCAGTACTTTGCTGAAGCACCTTTGGCAGCGATTACAGTCTTCAGTCTTCTTGGGTATGACGCTACAAGCTTGGCACACCTGTATTTGGGGAGTTTCTCCCATTCTTCTCTGCAGATCCTCTCAAGCTCTGTCAGGTTGGATGGGGAGCGTCGCTACACAGCTATTTTCAGGTCTCTCCAGAGAAGTTAGATCGGGTTCAAGTCTGGGCTCTGGCTGGGCCACTCAAGGACATTCAGAGACTTGTCCTGAAGCCACTCTGGCATTGTCTTGGCTGTGTGCTTAGGTGAACCTTCACCCCAGTCTAAGGTCCTGAGCGCTCCGGAGCAGGTTTCCATCAAGGATCTCTCTGTACTTTGCTCTGTTCATCTTTCCCTCGATCCAGTCCCTGGCACTGAAAAACATCCCCACAGCATGATGCTGCCTCCACCATGCTTCAGCGTAGGGATGGTGCCAGGTTTCCTCCAGACATGATGCTGCCTCCACCATGCTTCAGCGTAGGGATGGTGCCAGGTTTCCTACAGACGTGACGCCTGGAACTTATTTCATTTAGCAGGCGTGCCTCAACAATTCCTTCAACCTCAAGGCTTGGTTTTTTCTCTGACATGCACTGTCAACTGTGGGACCTTATATGAATTTCATTTACCACAGGTGGACCCCAATCAAGTTGTAGAAACATCTCAAGGATGATCAATGGAAACAGGATGCACCTGAGCTCAATTTAGAATCTCATAGCTAAGGGTCTGAATACTTATTTTTAAAATGTATTTCTGTTTTTTATTTTTAATACATTTATAAGAATTTCAAAAGAACCGTTTTTGCTTTGTCATTATGGGGTATTTGTGTGTAGATTGCTGAGGAATTAATTTTATTTAATCAATTTTAGAACTAGGCTGTAAACGTAAAAAAAAATGTGGAAAAAGTCAAGGGGTCTGAACACTTTCCGAAGGCACTGAATATGATTCTCCCTGTGCTATGGTCTGAGACAGAGGTCGCATGGTTAAGGAGAATTACAGGTGTAGGATCTTAATTTGACCTGTATTGACGGAGCAAAAAAAATCCTGCTGCAACTGGATTTGAACATTTAGTCCATTGGTTGATATGTGGTTAGGCTATTAGCTGGTCAAAATTAGGCTACATAACATGTGGAATACTGTTAATATAACCGTGTGAGTTTGAACTTTCAGTGAATTCATGCCTTTCCTGCGGCTCAGGAACAAAAGAGTGATCAAATTAAGATCCTCCATCTGTAGGATTGAGTCTGTGTTGGAAGTCTCAGTAGTGTTAGGATCTTACTCGTGTCAGAGGCCAGGGGTTAAGGGTCAGAAGTCTTACCGGTGTTGGGGTTGAGGCTGAAGCGTCCAGCGCTGTTCCCTAATTGGATGCTGTAGGACACTCGTCCGTTCTCTCCCTCATCCTCGTCACGAGCCATCACGTACACAACCACGAACCTGACAATACATAGAAACACACAGCAGATAGTCAGGACCTGGACCTTAAAAGTCCAGCTAGGTTCTTGGCATCAATCTTTTACTTTCATTTGTGATTCAGGCCTCAACCATGTCTCCTCTTGACAAGGTCTACAGATTTCTCCTCTTGACAAGGTCTACAGATTTCTCCTCTTGACCAGGTCTACAGATTTCTCCTCTTGACAAGGTCTACAGATTTCTCCTCTTGACAAGGTCTACAGGTTTCTCCTCTTGACAAGGTCTACAGGTTTCTCCTCTTGACAAGGTCTACAGATTTCTCCTCTTGACAAGGTCTACAGATTTCTCCTCTTGACCAGGTCTACAGATTTCTCCTCTTGACCAGGTCTACAGATTTCTCCTCTTGACAAGGTCTACAGATTTCTCCTCTTGACCAGGTCTACAGATTTCTCCTCTTGACAAGGTCTACAGATTTCTCCTCTTGACCAGGTCTACAGATTTCTCCTCTTGACCAGGTCTACAGAGTTCTCCTCTTGACCAGGTCTACAGATTTCTCCTCTTGACCAGGTCTACAGATTTCTCCTCTTGACAAGGTCTACAGATTTCTCCTCTTGACAAGGTCTACAGATTTCTCCTCTTGACCAGGTCTACAGAGTTCTCCTCATGTCTCCTCTTGATAAGGTTTCCCATGCATACACGGTATCTGGACTAGACTATGGACAGCTCAACTTCTTACATTATAGGGGTAAATTCTCCCCTATAATGTTGTGTTTTAAATAATTTGAATGAGATATGTTGTGTATTAAATCATTTGAATGAGATATGTTGTGTATTAAATCATTTGAATGAGATATGCCTCCTAGTGAATGTGTTGCTCACCCGACCGGCTGGTCCTCCATAACACTGACGGCGGAGGACGAGCTGAACACGGGAGCGTTGTCATTCTCGTCCGTCACAAACACCCGGGCCGTCACCGACCCCCAGCGCCGCGCGGACACGTCCTCCGCCTGGTCGGTCGCCCTGACAACCAGGTAGAGGGAGGACGTGGTCTCGTGATCTAACTTCTGACCCAAGGTCAGGACCCCAGTGGAAGGGTCAAGGGTCAGGAGGTGAAGGGAGTCAGGCCAGCGGCGCTGGATTGAGTAACGCAGCTCGCTGTTGGGACCACTGCCGTCCTAAAAGAACAGAGACATGAGAACATCTGATTAAGACCTAAAATATGAGTTTTCAGGGACAAGACATTATCTTATCAGCTCAACTCTTGAGATTTTGATAGTGAATAGCAACAAAATAATTTAAGCTGAAAATACGTCATACCTTTAACTCAGTGAGGTAATTCCAAGCCCTGATATTGAAACCCCAACATGCTATCTCTTCTCCCCCATTTCTCAATTTATCATGATTGATTATATTTCACTATTTTATTATCATATGTAAAGCTATGTTATTATCTTTTATTTTATTATATAACCTACTACTGTCCCACCTTATCAGCAGCCTGAAAGGTGTAGATGGAGGCTCCCGGCTGGGTGTTCTCTGGTATCACTATGGTAACGGGGTCCTCGGTGAACTGGGGGGCGTGGTCATTGCTGTCTTGGACGTTAATGTCCAGCTGTACTCTGTGACTGCTGGGGTACGCCAGCGTGAAATCTGATACCTCCACATGCAGAGTGTACCTGGAATGAGAGAGGGATGGATGGATGGATGGGAGAGAGAGAGAAAGAGAGGGGGGAGAGAGAGAGAGAGAGAGAGAGAGAGAGAGAGAGAGAGAGAGAGAGAGAGAAAGAGAGAGATACAGAGAGAGATACAGAGCGAGAGAGAGAGAGACAGATAGAGAGAGAGAAAGAAAGAAAGAAAGAAAGAAAGAAAGAAAGAAAGAAAGAAAGAAAGAAAGAAAGCGAGACAGAGAGAGAGAGAGAGGGAGAGAGAGAGAGAAAAAAAAGAAAAAGAAAAAAAAGAGAGAGAGAGATAGTCAAGTCATGTTGAGATAGAAGTCAATGATAGAAAAAGGAAATCTCCTCTCAACTCCCAGATGTATCCCATATAATAGGTTTAATAAAGATGAAGAACAGGAGAAACTAGCAGGTTCACCTGTCTCCTTCCTCATAGTCCAGTACTCTGACCAGGTACACGTCTCCCGTAACCCGGTCAACCATGAACGTCCCCTTCCGGTCCGTCCCGCCCACCACCACGTACGTCACCTGGCCGTCCAACGACAGCGTGTCACGCTGGTCATGTGACCGGACAGAGCCAATGACAGAGCCTGGGGCGACGCCCTCCACTGAGTTGAGAGTCATGGACAGAGTGTTCTTGGCAGAAGACTTACTGGAACTCAGGACCTGCAGATGAAGACAGATAGAGTGTGTTCAATCCAGTTAAATCCAGTTCAATCCAGTTCAATCCAGTTCAATCCAGTTCGATCCAGTTCGATCCAGTTCAATCCAGTTAAATTTAATTCAATGCAACTGGGAACCATTTAAAATGGGTGTGAAAGCAGGGCAAAGTACTTAAAGTACCAGTCAAATATTTGGACACACTCATTCAAGTTGTATTTTTTATTAGATTTTTTTTACTATTTTCTACATTGTAGAATAAGAGGAAGACATCAAAACTATGAAATAACACATATGGAATCATGTAGTAACCCCCAAAAAGTGCTACACAAAAAATATATATTTTAGATTCTTTAAAGTAGCCACCCTTTGCCTTGATGACAGTTTTGCACACTCTTGGCATTCTCTCAACCAGCTTCATGAGGTAGTCACCTGGAATGCATTTCAATTAGCAGGTGTGCCTTGTTAAAAAAGTTAATATGTGGGATTTCTTTCCTTCTTAATGCATTTGAGCCAATCAGCCGTGTTGTGACAAGGTAGGGGTGGTATACAGAAGATAGCCCTAATTTGTCCACAGTCCATCATTAGTTGACAGTCCATCAATACTTTAAGACATGAAGGTCAGTCAATGCAGCCACAAAAACCATCAAGCGCTATGATGAAATTGAGCGTAGAGGCGGCAGGTAGCCTAGTGGTTAGAGCATAGAGGCGGCAGGTAGTCTAGTGGTTAGAGCGTTGGGCCAGTAACCGAAAGGTTGCTGGATCGAATCCCTGACCTGACAAAATAAAAATGTGTCGTTCTGCCCCCTGAACAGGCAGTTAACCCACTGTTCCTAGGCCGTCATTGTAAATAAGAATGTGTTCTTAACTGACTTGCCTGGTTACATTTTAAAAATGTATATTTAAAAAAAAAAAAAGAGTTACCAGCCTCAGACATTGCAGCCCAAATAAATGATTCACAGAGTAACAGACGCATCTCAACATCAACAGAATCAGGCATTCCTGGTCGAATTGCAGCAAAGAAATCACCACTAAAGGACACCAATAAGAAGAGACTTGCTTGGGCCAAGAAACACGAGCAATGGACATTAGACCAGTGGAAATCTGTCCTTTGATTTTCAGTCCAAATTTGAGATTTTCGGTTCCAACCGCCGTGTCTTTGTGAGACGCAGTGTAGGTGAACGGATGATCTCCGCATGTGTGGTTCCCACTGTGATGCATGGAGGAGGAGGTGTGATTGTGTGGGGTTGCTTTACTGGTGACACTGTCATCCCATCTAGTTTGTGCTTAGTGGGACTATCATTTGTTTTTCAACAGGGCAATGACCCAACACACCTCCAGGCTGTGTAAGGGCTATTTGACCAAGAAGGAGAGTGATGGGGTGCTGCATCAGATGACCTGGCCTCCACAATCACCTGACCTCAACCCAATTGAGA
The DNA here is from genome assembly GCF_034236695.1 of Oncorhynchus nerka. Lineage (NCBI taxonomy): Eukaryota > Metazoa > Chordata > Actinopteri > Salmoniformes > Salmonidae > Oncorhynchus > Oncorhynchus nerka. The sequence continues at coordinate 44,057,023 of NC_088414.1, forward strand.
TGGTTTGAGATGAGTTGGACCGCAGAGTGAAGGAAAAGCAGCCAACAAGTATTCAACATATGTGGGAACTCCATCAAGACTGTTGGAAAAGCATTCCAGGTGAAGCTGGTTGAGAGAATAACAAGAATGTGCAAAGCGGTCATCGAGGCAAAGGGTGGCTACTTTGAAGAATCTAAAATATATTTTGATTTGTTTTGAACTCTTTTCTGGTTACTACATGATTCAATGTGTGTTATTTCATAGTTGTGATGTTTTCACTATTATTCTACAATGTAGAAAATAGTTTTAAAAAATGAAGAAAGACCCTGGAATGAGTAGGTTTGTCCAAACTTTTGACTGACACTGTATAATTCAACTCCATTCACTTTAATACAATTAATCTTCTGCTTTATGCTTGTCAAAATGAATTGACTCAGACCGACAAGTCCCCCCAGGTTTAAACGGATGAAACACCCCTCTAAAGAAATAAACCATGTCTGGGGGGGGGAGTGACAGAGAGGGACTCGAAGGAGACAGACAGACAGTTGTCCAGATGTTGTCTGTCAGTGACTATAACAGTAAAAAATGTTTTGTCCCAACAGCCTTACACAATGATTTTCCAATAGACATAGCTGTGTCCCAACTGGCACCCTATGTAGTGCACTACTTTAGACCAGAGCCCTATTCCCTATATAGTGCACTACTTTAGACCAGAGCCCTATTCCCTATATAGTGCACTACTTTAGACCAGAGCCCTATTCCCTATATAGTGCACTACTTTAGACCAGAGCCCTATTCCCTATATAGTGCACTACTTTAGATCAGAGCCCTATTCCCTATATAGTGCACTACTTTAGGCCAGAGCCCTATTCCCTATTTAGTGCACTACTTTAGATCAGAGCCCTATTCCCTATATAGTGCACTACTTTAGACCAGAGCCCTATGAAACACTATTCCCTATATAGTGCACTACTTTTGCCCAGGTCCCATCGGGCTCTGGTCAAAAGTAGTGCACCCTATACTGTCGGGAATCGGGTGGCGTTTGGAACACAGACATAATACTGAAGTGTTTGGACAAGACGGGAAAACAATGATGGGA
>NC_088414.1:44060600-44065600 GCF_034236695.1 Oncorhynchus nerka
GGATAGGAGAAAACCCAGACACAGATCTCCTGCAGAGTTACATCTCTGGTCCACGCTACTACCTCTAATCCACCCGACTCACTAAACACTTTTAGTTTGTAAATGATGTCTGCTTTGCTTAATATTAGGATACTTTTTTTTTACTTTTGATACTTAAGTATATTTAAAACCAAAAAACACTTTTACTCAAGTAGTATTTTACTGGGTGACTTTCACTTTTACTTGAGTGGTTCAAGTATGACAAGTATGACAAGTATGACAAGTATGGTGTGAGTTAGTTCTTACCTGACAGTGAGTAATGGAGTGTTCCGTTCTCTCCCTCATCAGGATCTTTAGCTGTTATTGTCCCCAAGACTGAGCCAGGCTGGGATTCCTCCATCACCTACACAGAGAGAGAGAGAGAGAGAGAGAGAGAGAGAGAGAGAGAGAGAGAGAGAGAGAGAGAGAGAGACAGAGAGAGAGAGAGAGAGAGAGAGAGAGAGACAGAGAGAGAGAGAGAGAGAGAGAGAGAGAGAGAGAGAGAGAGAGAGAGAGAGAGAGAGAGAGAGAGAGAGAGAGAGAGACAGAGAGAGAGAGAGAGAGAGAGACACAGAGAGAGAGAGAGAGAGAGAGAGAGAGAGGGAAAGACAGAGAGAGAGAGAGAGAGAGCATTATTCATCTGCCCTCCAGCCAAAACGTTTGTCCAACCCTGGTGTAAGGAATACAATTTGGGATTGGATGTCCCCTCTCTTACCTGTATTAGCAGTTCCCTGTCGGGGTGGGCGTGGTTAAAGACAGGGGCGTTGTCGTTCTCATCCAATAGAGTGATGTGGGCAGTACCCGTAGCGCTGCGAGGGGGCGTGCCTCCGTCTTGTACCACAACCACCAGCTGGTAGCTAGACTGCTGCTCTCTGTCGAGAGATAACCTGGTACTGATCTCACCTAGAGAGAGAGAAGAGGGAGAGAGACAGAGAAAGATGAGGAGGGAGAGAGAGAAAGATGAAGAGGGAGGGAACGAGAGAAAATGAGAGACACCAAGAGAGGGGGAAAGGGATAGAGAGCGAGAGAGAGAGAGAGACGAATAGGGAGGGAAGGAGAGAGAGAAAGAGAGGGGGAGAGGGAGAGAGAGAGAAAGAGAGAGAGGGACAGAGAGAGAGTGGGAGGGAAGAAGAGAGAGAGAGAGTGGGAGAGAGAGAATAAAAGATAGAGGGAGAATGGAGAGTCAAGGCAGGGTTGAAGAGAGTTGAAATAAAGGAACAGAGTAGGATAGACGCACATTAGATTTAGGTTAGGTTCAGGTTTAAATGACTGTTTATCTACAGAGTTGATCTACATGTTTACTGTCAGGTACACTAACAATCTCAGTAAGTCCTTGGCCCAGCTCGTAGCAGGAGGGCTGATCTAGGACCAGTTTTGCCTTCTTTTTTTTGTTTTAAGATCACAATGAATTAGATTAATATGGACAGATCCCAGATCAGCACTCGTACTCCGAGACCCTTGGCGTTCCTCACCTGTGTGTGAGTTGATCTGGAAGTGTCGGTCAGTGTGCAGGAGTCTGAAGGTCAGTCTGGCGTTCAGTCCTGCGTCTCTGTCGGTAGCCGACACGCGGCCGAACCCCGTGCCCGCCGGAAGGTTCTCTCTCACAGCCAGAAACACCCTCTCCTGACTCAGACGGGGACTGTTGTCGTTCTCATCTGTCACAGAGACCCTCACCGTGGCACTGCCAGTCCTGCCCGCCCCAGCTGCGCCCTGCGCAGAACGGAGGACGATTAACATACAGTAAATAGAGATATGTTAGAGGAAACCTGTGTGTTCTATGTGTTGTTCACCGGGTCTCTAAACCCGTCTCACAGACACCGACTAAGCGAGAAGATAAACCACAAGTCTATATGAAGGTAAACCACAAGTCTACATGAAAGTAAACCACAAGTCAACATGAAGATAAACCACAAGTCAACATGAAGGTAAACCACAAGTCAACATGAAGATAAACCACAAGTCAACATGAAGATAAACCACAAGTCAACATGAAGATAAACCACAAGTCAACATGAAGATAAACCACAAGTCTACATGAAGATAAACCACAAGTCTACATGAAGATAAATCACAAGTCTACATGAAGATAAACCACAAGTCAACATGAAGGTAAACAACAAGTCTACATGAAGAGTAAGAGTGATAAGAGTGATCGTCTGCCCTAAACTGCTGTGGTCCTCACCTGCCCTCCCGGTCCAGAGGTTGCCACCACCGTCAGTAGATATATGTCCTTGGCCTCCCGGTCCAGAGAGCTACGAACGAACAACCACCCACTATCTGGGGCGACCCCGAACCCTGCCGCGTCGCCGTCCGGATGCAGTCTGTACGACACAGAGGAAGAGGAGGAGCCACCGCCGTTCCCAGCAGCCTCTCTGTTAAGGGCGCGGACCTGTAGGACGCGTGTGTTTAGAGGCGTGTTCTCCTGTAGCTCCACGCGGTACGTTAGCGTGTCGAAAGCGGGACCCTGCGCATCCTGAGCCTGGACATGCACAACTAACGTGAAGGTAGAGCTGAGCTGGGGGGCTCCACCATCTTTAGCTACCACCTGGGAGGAGGGGGAGGGAGGAGGGAGGGAGGGAGGGAGGGGGCAGGGAGGGAGGAGGGGTGAGGGGGCAGGGAGGGAGGGAGGGAGGAGGGGGAGGGGGAGGGAGAGAGGGAGAGAGGGAGGGAGGAGGGGGCAGGGAGGCAGGGAGGGAGGAGGGAGGCAGGGAGGGAGGGAGGAGGGGGCAGGGAGGCAGGGAGGGGAGGGAGGCAGGGAGGGGGAGGGGGCAGGAGGCAGGGAGTGAGGGAGGGGTGAGGGGGCAGGGAGGGAGGGAGGGAGGAGGGGGCAGGGAGGGAGGAGGGGGGAGAGAGAAGATCAATGAGTGATCTAATTTAATATAGACAAGTACATATGATGGCCCTATTGGTACATTCTTCAAAGAAAAACTTTATTGGGGAGTTTATTTTACTATTTGATCTAAATGAGATTTTAAATGATTTTAAATTCTCCCTAACCTGTAGGTCGTAGCGCGGAACACTTTCATAGTTCAGTCCACCAATCAGCTTCAGCTCCCCGCTTCCCCGGTCCACGCCAAACATCCTTTGACCGCTACTGCCCCCCGTGCCGATCGAGACCAGGTCAAAACTCAGCTGACCGTTTGGACCAGAGTCCCGGTCAGTGGCCTGAACCCGGTACACCACCGTTCCCATTTTAGTCACCTCCGGGAGAAGGAGGGATTCGGAGGAGGAGGGAAGGAAGGAGGGAGCGTTGTCATTGACGTCTGAGATGGTGATGCGTACGCGTGTGGTTCCGTAGGCGGGCGGCGAGCCGTAGCGAGCCAGGACTTCCAGGTCGAGACTGGGACAGGCCTCGTGGTCCAGAGGGACAGAGGAACGGAGCGCCCCGGAGGTAGAGTCCATGGTGAAATAACCATCTGGGTCACCGGATGAGATGGAATAGGAGATGTCCTGGGAAGGACCTGAGAGAGGGAGGGAGGGATGGAGGCAGAGAGGGAGGGAGGGACGGGATGGAGGGATGGGAGGGAGGGATGGGGAGGAAGGAAGGAAGGACGGAAGGAGGGAGGGAGGGAGGGAGGGAGGGAGGGAGGGAGGGAGGGAGGGAGGGAGGGAGGGAGGGAGGGAGGGAGGGAGGGACATAATGGTTAATCCCATGTGAAACAGAGAAGTCATTTAATAGCCTGTAATACAAACAGAGCATCAATCACAGTCAATTCCAAAATGTCCACATCAACTCCTGTACTGAAAAAGAGCAATGATGGATGTATTGTTTGTTTACGGTTGTATTCCAAATGTGTTTGACAGTCCTTGTCTATTAGTGTGTCAATGTTTTTTTGTTGCATGTCATGTTTTGTGTTTTGTGTGAATCCCAGGAAGAGAAGTTGCTGCTTCTACCCAGTCTGATGTGGATCATCATCAAGCAAAAGACTCAATGACAGTAGATATAAAACAGTTAAGAGTGGAGGGGGAATAAGGGTACTTCGGATGGAATAAGGGTTCTTCAGATGGAATAAGGGTTATTCAGATGGAATAAGGGGATGGAATAAGGGTTCTTCAGATGGAATAAGGGTTATTCAGATGGAATAAGGGTTCTTCAGATGGAAAAAGGGTTCTTCAGATGGAAAAAGGGTTCTTCAGATGGAATAAAGGGTTCTTCAGATGGAATAAGGGTTCTTCAGATGGAATAAGGGTTCTTCAGATGGAATCTTCAGATGGAATAGGGTTCTTCAGATGGAATAAGGGTTCTTCAGATGGAAGGGTTCTTCAGAAGGGTTCTTCAGATGGAATAAGGGTTCTTCAGATGGAATAAGGGTTCTTCAGATGGAATAAGGGTTCTTCAGATGGAATAAGGGTTCTTCAGATGGAATAAGGGTTCTTCAGATGGAATAAGGGTTCTTCAGATGGAATAAGGGTTCTTCAGATGGAATAAGGGTTCTTCAGATGGAATAAGGGTTCTTCAGATAAGGGTTCTTCAGAATAAGGGTTCTTCAGATGGAATAAGGGTTCTTCAGATGGAATAAGGGTACTTCGGATGGAATAAGGGTTCTTCAGATGGAAAAAGGGTTCTTCAGATGGAATAAGGGTTCTTCAGATGGAATAAGGGTTCTTCAGATGGAATAAGGGTTCTTCAGATGGAATAGGGGTTCTTCAGATGGAATAAGGGTTCTTCAGATGGAATAAGGTTTCTTCAGATGGAATAAGGGTTCTTCAGATGGAATAAGGGTACTTCAGATGGAATAAGGGTTCTTCAGATGGAATAAGGGTTCTTCAGATGGAATAAGGGTACTTCAGATGGAATAAGGGTTTTTCAGATGGAATAAGGGTTCTTCAGATGGAATAAGGGTACTTCAAGTCCACTCCAGATGAGAGCACTTCTCTCTTGACTCTTACTCAAAACCACCTCTAATAGAAATCATTCTGCAGTCGTTCATACCAGGAACAAAAAAAACACAACTCTAGTTCTTTGTGGAAAATAATCCATA
>NC_088414.1:44078100-44105600 GCF_034236695.1 Oncorhynchus nerka
GAGACAGGCCTGGGAGACAGCCCCGGGTTGAGACAGCCCCGGGTTGAGACAGCCCCAGGTTGAGACAGGCCCGGGAGACAGCCCGGGTTGAGACAGCCCCGGGTTGAGACAGCCCTGGGTTGAGACAGCCCCAGGTTGAGACAGCCCCGGGTTGAGACAGGCCCGGGTTGAGACACCCCCGGGAGACAGCCCCGGGTTGAGACAGCCCCGGGTTGAGACAGGCCCGGGAGACAACCCTGGGTTGAGACAGCCCCGGGTTGAGACAGCCCCGGGTTGAGACAGCCCCGGGTTGAGACAGCCCCGGGTTGAGACAGGCCCGGGTTGAGACAGCCCTGGGTTGAGACAGGCCCGGGTTGAGACAGGACAGGCCCGGGTTGAGACAGGACAGGCCCGGGTTGAGACAGCCCCAGGTTGAGCCCCAGGTTGAGACAGCCCCGGGTTGAGACAGACCCGGGTTGAGACAGCCCCGGGTTGAGGCAGCTCCGGGTTCAGACAGCCCCAGGTTGAGACAGCCCCGGGTTGAGACAGCCCCGGGTTGAGACAGCCCCGGGTTGCAAAACTAATACAATCAAGCGCTAAACCCACTTCAACCGGGGCCGGTCCGGGTCATTCATCAAATCCCCTCGATGTGATCACACCATGAATATATGTGACAGGCCAGACAATCGATTAGCAGAGAAAAACTCTCAAATAACCAATCGAAGGAGAGCCTGTGATGTGCTCAGTGACATCCCTGATACCTCATTGGCTCAGGTTACACCTCATTAGTATATCCCCCCATAATGTCCTCAAATGACCAGGAAAACGTGTTTTTCTCCCTTTCTCTCCATCTACGCAACTCTAATAGACTTTGATAATGAAAACGCATAGTCATTTAGGCTAAAAGAGGGCGACGCCATAGAGAAGGCTAGAGCACTCTTCTTTGTATCCGTCCCATTATGGTGTCTGTTAGAGCACAGGCAGGGCCATTGAGGTCAACTCCATTTTGAAGTAGTCACTTTTTTGTTCTTCTACTATTTCTATGAGTTGATAAACAAACTGAAAAGATGCGTACTGCCCCCTGGAGCGTGTTGTCTGAACAGGTATAAAGACAAGGATGGTGATTTACTGCCCCCTGGAGGGTGTTGTCTGAACAGGTATAAAGACAAGGTTGGTTATTTACTGCCCCCTGGGGGGTGTTGTCTGAACAGGTATAAAGACAATGATAGTGATTTACTGTCCCCTGGAGGGTGTTGTCTGAACAGGTATAAAGACAAGGATGGTGATTTACTGCCCCCTGGAGCGTGTTGTCTGAACAGGTATAAAGACAAGGATGGTGATTTACTGCCCCCTGGAGCGTGTTGTCTGAACAGGTATAAAGACAAGGATGGTGATTTACTGCCCCCTGGAGGGTGTTGTCTGAACAGGTATAAAGACAAGGTTGGTTATTTACTGCCCCCTGGAGGGTGTTGTCTGAACAGGTATAAAGACAATGATAGTGATTTACTGCCCCCTGGAGGGTGTTGTCTGAACAGGTATAAAGACAAGGTTGGTTATTTACTGCCCCCTGGAGGGTGTTGTCTGAATAGGTATAAAGACAAGGTTGGTTATTTACTGCCCCCTGGGGGGTGATGTCTGAACAGGTATAAAGGATGGTGATTTACTGCCCCCTGGGGGGTGTTGTCTGAACAGGTATAAAGGATGGTGATTTACTGCCCCCTGGGGGGTGATGTCTGAACAGGTATAAAGACCAGGATGGTGATTTACTGCCCCCTGGAGGGTGATGTCTGAACAGGTATAAAGACCAGGTTGGTGATTTACTGCCCCCTGAAGGGTGTTGTCTGAACAGGTATAAAGACCAGGTTGGTGATTTACTGCCCCCTGGAGTTATGGAATGTTTCCTCATGAGTATAATTCATTGGCTGATCCCTCCTGGTGATCTGCATGGAATTATAAATCCTTCCTTAACCCATCGGAAGTCCCACCAAGTTGACTACTTCAAAATGGTGAAAATCCTCAATGGCTCTGCAAATGCTAAAACAAGCTTTTGGGTACTAGAGTCTCCTATCTTTGTCTATGATCTCTGTCAGTCCATCTAAATCATCCCTTCCACCACAAACAAGCCACTGCTCCTCTCACCGTCCATCCATCTCCCCTCCCTCCCTCTTCCTAAGTGCCTCTCCTGTCTTCCCTCTGTTCTTCTCCATGTTTTATTGTAAAACTCCCCTAAGTTGGTCAAAGTTGGGGATGCAAAAATGCCCTGGTTTTCGTGAAATCTCAGTTGGAGGATTCCAGTAATCAGGATCGAATAAGCAGGAAATCTCTGAATCCCCCAACCAGGATCTCTGGAAAACCTAGACAGAGTGATACAGAGCACAAGTCATCACACCCAATACTTCTTTAGGTCAAATCAACACTGTTTCAGAACATCTGGGTGAATGCCACATATAAGCAGTAGCCTACATTTGACAGGAAACACATGGACACACCCAACATTACTGACGACACATGGACACATGGTTCTATACCCAACATTACTGACGACACATGGACACATGGTTCTATACCCAACATTACTGACGACACATGGACACATGGTTCTATACCCAACATTACTGACGACACATGGACACATGGTTCTATACCCAACATTACTGACGACACATGGACACATGGTTCTATACCCAACATTACTGACGACACATGGACACATGGTTCTATACCCAACATTACTGACGACACATGGACACATGGTTCTATACCCAACATTACTGACTACACATGGACACATGGTTCTATACCCAACATTACTGACAACACATGGTTCTATACGCAACATTACTGACTACACATGGACACATGGTTCTATACCCAACATTACTGACTACACATGGTTCTATACCCAACATTACTGACTACACATGGACACATGGTTCTATACCCAACATTACTGACTACACATGGTTCTATACGCAACATTACTGACTACACATGGACACATGGTTCTATACCCAACATTACTGACTACACATGGACACATGGTTCTATACCCAACATTACTGACGACACATGGTTCTATACCCAACATTACTGACTACACATGGTTCTATACCCAACATTACTGACGACACATGGACACATGGTTCTATACCCAACATTACTGACGACACATGGTTCTATACCCAACATTACTGACTACACATGGTTCTATACCCAACATTACTGACGACACATGGACACATGGTTCTATACCCAACATTACTGACTACACATGGACACATGGTTCTATACCCAACATTACTGACTACACATGGACACATGGTTCTATACCCAACATTACTGACTACACATGGACACATGGTACTATACCCAACATTACTGACTACACATGGTTCTATACCCAACATTACTGACTACACGTGGACACATGGTTCTATACCCAACATTACTGACTACACATGGACACATGGTTCTATACCCAACATTACTGACTACACATGGACACATGGTTCTATACCCAACATTACTGACTACACATGGACACATGGTTCTATACCCAACATTACTGACTACACATGGTTCTATACCCAAAATGACTGACTACACATGGTTCTATACCCAACATTACTGACTACACGTGGTTCTATACCCAACATTACTGACTACACATGGTACTATACCCAACATTACTGACTACTGTACGATATGAGATGAGTGTCAGATAAGGCCTGGGTCCCAAATGGCATCATATTTCCTACATTGTGCCTGGCTAAAAATAGTGCACTCCACAGGGAATTGGGTGCCATTTGAGGCGCACCTTGAGATATAGAAAGAAGTATGGTTCCCTAGAGAAGATGGATGTTATTGATAAAGGAATACTGGATCTCACTGCGGTGATGTCACAGACTGGTACAGACACGGGATGGAGGGTGTTACCATGGAGACAGAGACAAAGCTGAGGGCTAACCATTAAGAAGACCGATAGGGTGATAAGAGAATTACAAGGACAGAGAGGAGAGGAGAGGAGGAGAGGAGATTAAAGAAAAAAGAGGAAATGAGTTAGGAGAAAGGGAAGTGGAGGGGGAATTAGTGAAAAGTAGAGGACACGAGATAAAGGGGGAGAAAAGAGGCGAGGAGAGATGGAGAGAATATAAGAGAAGAGAGGACCATCGTTAGGCTGTTAACAGTGTTACAGGAGTATGTACTGTCTGGGGGGTCTGAGGTATGTCTGTCTTGATGGTGATAAAAAAGGTCCGTTTGAAGGTCAGCTAGGTCAAGTAAAGGTCATAGCAGTCAGATTAAACGAGATACCACACACACACGCGCGCACGAGCGCACGCACGCACGCACACACACACACACACACACACACACACACACACACACACACAACAACACACACACCCATATGCTACCGTTCAAAAGTTTGGGGTCACTTGGGGCGGCAGGGTAGCCTAGTGGTTAGAGTGTTGGACTAGTAACCAAAAGGTTGCAAATTCGAATCCCCGAGCTGACAAGGTACAAATCTGTCGTTCTGCCCCTGAACAGGCAGTTGGGGCTGGGGTTGGGGCTGGGGATTAGGGGTTTGGGCTGGGGTTGGGGCTGGGGATAGGGGCTTGGGCTGGGGATTAGGGGTTTGGGCTGGGGTTGGGGCTGTGGTTGGGGTTGGGGCTGGGGTTGGGGTTGGGGCTGGGGTTGGGGCTGGGGATTAGGGGTTTGGGTTGGGGTTGGGGCTGGGGGAAAGGGGTTGGGGAAAGGGGTTGGGGCTGGGGGATAGGGGTTGGGGCTGGGGGATAGGGGTTGGGGCTGGGGGATAGGCGATAGGGCTGGGGGATAGGGCTGGGGGATAGGGGTTGGGGCTGGGGATAGGGGTTGGGGCTGGGGATAGGGGTTGGGGCTGGGAGATAGGGGTGGGGGCTGGGGGATAGGGGTTGGGGCTGGGGGATAGGGGTTAGGGCTGGGGGATAGGGGTTGGGGCTGGGGGATAGGGGATAGGGCTGGGGTTGGGGCTGGGGGATAGGGGTTTGGGCTGGGGGATAGGGGTTTGGGCTGGGGATAGGGGTTGGGGCTGGGGATAGGGGTTGGGGCTGGGGGATAGGGGATAGGGCTGGGGGATAGGGCTGGGGATAGGGGATAGGGCTGGGGGATAGGGGTTGGGGCTGGGGGATAGGGGATAGGGCTGGGGGATAGGGCTGGGGGATAGGGATGGGGCTGGGGGATAGGGGTTGGGGCTGGGGGAAAGGGGTTGGGGCTGGGGGATAGGGGTTGGGGCTGGGGGATAGGGGTTAGGGCTGGGGGATAGGGGTTAGGGCTGGGGGATAGGGGTTGGGGCTGGGGGATAGGGGTTAGGGCTGGGGGATAAGGGGTTTGGGGTTGGGTCTGGGGTTGGGACTGAATATAATCCGTGTGACTGTGGAACGCTGGGAACCACAGAAGGTATCCGATAGTTTACACTGTAGGGAACTTCCGCGGTGATAAAGTTTTATGAAAACTTAGAGAGTTATAAAACTATTCACAAATGTATAAATATGGAATTTTCTACATTTGATGTACATTTAATGTATACATAATGTGGTTGAGTTCATGTGGAGAGAAGGAAAGAGAGAAAACAAAATATTTACATCTCGGTTTGCAGAGAGTGGAATGGAATGCATATCATGGAGGATTCTCCATGCTCATCAGTAACGATTAGGACCATGTCCATGTCAAAGGAACAGTCGAGGCCCTTGTGAGGACCGACCTTCCTGTACTGACATGCAGTCAACATCCAGTCAATAAGTCACAGTTCTACCAAGATCGGTCTCTGTCAGTCTCCTAACTTCTGCATCTAGATGTAAACATAGTCTGTCAGCAGGGAACAAACTCACTGAACTCTGAATCAAATGCTCTCACTTGCCAGACTTCAAGGTTGACAGTACAGCAATGACAAATACAGTATGTAGAAATGTATGTTATTTCACATTCTGCAGGTCCTTCGGTAGGTACAGTCGTTCACCAGCATGGTGACGAGGTTAACAGTACGCCGCATGAGTGAGAGGATTCTCCTGTGTCCCAAAATGCGCTGTTAGAATGTTTTATTAGAATGTTTTACTCTAATGTGTTGTTAGAATGTGTTATTAGAATGTTTTGTTAGAATGTGTTGTTAGAATGTGTTACTAGAATATTTTACTAGAATGTGTTATTAGAATGTTTTGTTAGAATGTGTTGTTAGAATGTGTTACTAGAATATTTTACTAGAATGTGTTATTAGAATGTTTTGTTAGAATGTGTTGTTAGAATGTGTTACTAGAATATTTTACTAGAATGTGTTATTAGAATGTTTTGTTAGAATGTGTTGTTAGAATGTGTTACTAGAATATTTTACTAGAATGTGTTACTGGAATGTGTTGTTAGAATGTGTTACTAGAATGTGTTGTTGGAATGTGTTACTAGAATATTTTACTAGAATGTGTTACTGGAATGTGTTGTTGGAATGTGTTACTAGAATGTGTTGTTAGAATGTGTTACTAGAATGTGTTGTTGGAATGTGTTACTAGAATGTGTAACTAGAATGTATAATTCCTCTCCTCTCCCCTCCTCCTCCCTCCCTCCCTCTCTCTCCTCTCCCCCTCCTCTCCTCCCCCCTCTCCTCTAACTAACTACATTCTTTTAAGTTATTTTCTCTCCATATCTCTTTTTGTTTTGTTGCCCAGCTCTCTAATGGCCTCGAATTAAACACATTTCAGTCTCACATGTCTCAGACTGTTTCTGCTCTAGTATTACCAATGGACGGAGACACAGTGGGCACAATTAAGATATATGACAGGGAGAGGGGGAAGGAGGTATGGGGGATGGATGGAGGGAGGGGGGATGGAGGAAAGGATGGAGGGAGGGATGAATGGAAGGAAGGGGGATGGAGGAAAGGATGGAGGGAGGGATGGAAGGTGGAATGAGGGAGGGATGGATGGAAGGAAGGGGGGATGGAGGTAAGGATGGAGGGAGGGATGGAGGTAAGGATGGAGTGAGGGATGAATGGAAGGAAGGGGGATGGAGGTAAGGATGGAGGGAGGGATGGAGGTAAGGATGGAGCGAGGGATGAATGGAAGGAAGGGGATGGAGGTAAGGATGGAAGGAGGGATGGAAGGAAGGGGGATGGAAGGAAGGGGGATGGAGGTAAGGATGGAAGGAGGGATGGAGGTAAGGATGGAAGGAGGGATGGAAGGAAGGGGGGATGGAAGGAGGGATGGAGGTAAGGATGGAAGGAGGGATGGAGGTAAGGATGGAAGGAGGGATGGAGGTAAGGATGGAAGGAGGGATGGAGGTAAGGATGGAGGGAGGGATGGAAGGATGGGGGATGGAGGTAAGGATGGAGGGAGGGATGGAAGGTGGAATGAGGGAGGGATGGATGGACGGAAGGGGGGATGGAGGTAAGGATTAGGGATGGAAGAGGGATGGAGGTAAGGATTAGGGATGGAGGGAGGGATGGAGGTTAGGATGAGGGATGGAGGGAGGGATGGAGGTAAGGATGAGGGATGGAAGGAAGGGGGATGGAGGTAAGGATGAGGGATGGAAGGAAGTGGTTACATCCTTGGCAGGGGAACATAAAAGAAGGAAATAGAGACATGATGGTCTGAAACGGAGCGTAGGAGCAAAAGGAGTATGGGACCTCCTCTCTTCTCTTTCAATCTCTATTCCTCTCTGTCTCTCCATCCCTCCTCTTTTTAGTCTCCCTCCCTCTTTCTCTCGTCTCTCTCTCGCCTTTCTCCCTCCCTCCTTCTTTCTCTTGCCAACCTCTCTCCTTCTCTCATCTCTCTCGCTCCTTCTCTCAACTCTCTCCATCCTTCTTGTCTCTCTCCCTCCTTCTCTCATATCCCTCCCTCCTTCTCTCGCTTCTCTCCTTCTTCCTCTCGTCTCTCTTGCTCCTTCTCTCGTCTTGTTCCTCCTTCTCTCATCTCCCTTCCTCCCTCCTTCTCCCATATCCCTCCCTCCTTATCTCACATCCCTCCCTCCTTCTCTCGTCTCGCTCCTCCTTCTCTCATCTCCCTTCCTCCTCCTCGTCTCCCTCCCTCCTTCTCTCGTCTCCCTCCCTCCTTCTCTCGTCTCCCTCTCCATTTCTTTCAGCACTATCACTGCAAATGCTTGTTGTCTTTCATGTGAAGCTCACAGCTGGAAGTCATTAGGAACATGAAAACACCGAAGGAGAGAAGGAGAGGGAATGAGCGAGAGAGAGAGGGAAAGAGAGAGAGGGTGAGGGAGATGGAAAGAGAGAGAGGGTGAGGGAGAGGAAAAAAGAGAGAGAGAGAGGGAGACGAGAGAAGGAGAATGGGAGGGAGAGAAAGACTTCTATATTTGGAAGAAATCAGACAGAAAGCTAATATCACTAATGACTATGGTAACATATATCCTCCCCAAAAACACACACACACCACAGCAACCACAATAACAACGCATCTAACCACTGTTTACCTGTCTGTGTGAGTGTAAAGCAAACATGTAGTAAATATGTAGTAGCGTGTAGTAACCATGTAGTAACCATGTAGTAACCATGTAGTAGCATGTAGTACCCATGTAGTAACCATGTAGTACCCATGTAGTACCCATGTAGTAACCATGTAGTACCCATGTAGTAACTGTGTAGTACCCATGTAGTAACCATGTAGTAGTGTGTAGTAACCATGTAGTAGTGTGTAGTGCCCATGTAGTACCCATGTAGTAACCATGTAGTAACCATGTAGTGCCCATGTAGTAGCATGTAGTAACCATGTAGTAGCGTGTAGTAACCATATAGTACCCATGTAGTAACCATGTAGTAACCATGTAGTAACCATGTAGTAACCATGTAGTAACCATGTAGTGCCCATGTAGTAACCATGTAGTAACCATGTAGTGCCCATGTAGTAGCGTGTAGTAACCATGCAGTAACCATGTAGTAGCATGTAGTAACCATGTAGTAACCATGTAGTACCCATGTAGTAACCATGTAGTAAACACATAGTAACCATGTAGTAACCATGTAGTAACCATGTAGTGCCCATGTAGTAACCATGTAGTAACCATGTAGTGCCCATGTAGTGCCCATGTAGTAACCATGTAGTAACCATGTAGTAACCATGTAGTAACCATGTAGTACCGTGTAGTAACCATGTAGTAACCATGTAGTAACCATGTAGTACCCATGTAGTAACCATGTAGTAACCATGTAGTAGCATGTAGTAACCATGTAGTACCCATGTAGTACCCATGTAGTAACCATGTAGTACCCATGTAGTAACCATGTAGTAACCATGTAGTACCCATGTAGTAACTGTGTAGTACCCATGTAGTAACCATGTAGTAACTGTGTAGTAGCGTGTAGTAACCATGTAGTAGCGTGTAGTAGCATGTAGTAATAATGTATATTACTGATAGAGATGTGATGCTGTATGATAGAGATGTGATACTGTATGATAGTGATGTGATGCTGTATGATAGAGATGTGATGCTGTATGATAGAGATGTGATGCTGTATGATGCTGTATGATAGAGATGTGATGCTGTATGATAGAGATGTGATGCTGTATGATAGAGATGTTATACTGTATGATAGAGATGTGATGCTGTATGATAGAGATGTGATACTGTATGATAGTTATGTGATGCTGTATGATAGTGATGTGATGCTGTATGATAGAGATGTGATGCTGTATGATAGAGATGTGATGTGATACTGTATTGCAGTGATGTGATGCTGTATGATAGTGATGTGATGCTGTATGATAGAGATGTGATGCTATATGATAGAGATGTGATGCTGTATGATAGAGATGTGATGCTGTATGATAGAGATGTGATACTGTATGATAGAGATGTGATGCTGTATGATAGAGATGTGATGCTGTATGATAGAGATGTGATGCTGTATGATAGATATGTGATGCTGTATGATAGAGATGTGATGCTGTATGATAGAGATGTGATGCTGTATGATAGTGATGTGATATGATAGATATGTGATGCTGTATGATAGAGATGTGATGCTGTATTTTTTAAAAATTTTTACCTTTATTTACTACGCAAGTCAGTTAAGAACAAATTATTATTTTCAATGACGGCCTAGGAACAGTGGGTTAACTGCCTGTTCAGGGGCAGAACAACAGATTTGTACCTTGTCAGCTCGGGGATTTGAACTTGCAACCTTTCGGTTACTAGTCCAACGCTCTAACCACTAGGCTACCCTGCCGACCCGATATGTGATGCTGTATGATAGATATGTGATGGTGTATGATAGATATATGATGCTGTATGATAGTGATGTGATGCTGTATGATAGAGATGTGATGCTGTATGATAGATATGTGATGCTGTATGATAGAGATGTGATGCTGTATGATAGTGATGTGATGTGATACTGTATGATAGAGATGTGATGCTGTATTACAGTGATGTGATACTGTATGATAGTGATGTGATACTGTATTACAGTGATGTGATACTGTATGATAGAGATGTGATGCTGTATTACAGTGATGTGATGCTGTATGATAGTGATGTGATGCTGTATGATAGAGATGTGATACTGTATGACAGTGATGTGATGCTGTATGATAGAGATGTGATGCTGTATGATAGAGATGTGATGCTGTATGATAGAGATGTGATACTGTATGACAGTGATGTGATGCTGTATGATAGAGATGTGATGCTGTATTACAGTGATGTGATGCTGTATGATAGTGATGTGATACTGTATGACAGTGATGTGATACTGTATTACAGTGATGTGATACTGTATGATAGAGATGTGATGCTGTATTACAGTGATGTGATGCTGTATGATAGTGATGTGATGCTGTATGATAGAGATGTGATACTGTATGACAGTGATGTGATGCTGTATGATAGAGATGTGATGCTGTATTACAGTGATGTGATGCTGTATGACAGTGATGTGATGCTGTATTACAGTGATGTGATACTGTATTACAGTGATGTGATACTGTATGATAGAGATGCGATGCTGTATGATAGAGATGTGATGCTGTATTACAGTGATGTGATGCTGTATGACAGTGATGTGATGCTGTATTACAGTGATGTGATACTGTATTACAGTGATGTGATACTGTATTACAGTGATGTGATACTGTATGATAGAGATGCGATGCTGTATGATAGAGATGTGATACTGTATGACAGTGATGTGATACTGTATGACAGTGATGTGATGCTGTATGACAGTGATGTGATGCTGTATGATAGAGATGTGATACTGTATGACAGTGATGTGATGCTGTATTACAGTGATGTGATGCTGTATGACAGTGATGTGATACTGTATGACAGTGATGTGATGCTGTATGACAGTGATGTGATACTGTATGACAGTGATGTGATGCTGTATGATAGAGATGTGATGCTGTATGATAGAGATGTGATGCTGTATGATAGAGATGTGATACTGTATGACAGTGATGTGATACTGTATGACAGTGATGTGATGCTGTATGATAGAGATGTGATGCTGTATTACAGTGATGTGATACTGTATGATAGAGATGTGATGCTGTATTACAGTGATGCATACATGTATTATTTCCTCTGTAGATAATGAGGCCGTAGATAATGAGGCCGTAATAATGAGGCCATATGTCCCAAACCAGGAGGATGGAGAAATGTGACTTTGACTACAGAAACCTTTTCTTCTTCTTTAGAGGGGTCTTTAAAAGGGTCTTTAGAGGGGTCTTTAAAGGAGTCTTTAAAGGGGTCTTTAGAGGGGTCTTTAAAGGGGTCTTTAGAGGGGTCTTTAGAGGGGTCTTTAAAGGGGTCTTTAGAGGGGTCTTTAGAGGGGTCTTTAAAGGGGTCTTTAGAGGGGTCTTTAGAGGGGTCTTTAAAGGGGTCTTTAGAGGGGTCTTTAAAGGGGTCTTTAGAGGGGTCTTTAGAGTGATCTTTAAAGGGGTCTTTAGAGGGGTCTTTAAAGGGGTCTTTAGAGGGGTCTTTAGAGGGGTCTTTAAAGGGGTCTTTAGAGGGGTCTTTAGAGGGGTCTTTAGAACCCGTCCTATAACCTCATATATAATAGATGTGGGACGTCACTGTGAAATCTCATCCCATTATCATCAGACTCAAACCTTCCTTCTCTCTTTCCTTCCTCCTCTCTATTCATTATGCACTGAAAAGGGCGGGGGGAGACAAGGAGAGAGGGAGAGGAGTGTAAAGTCAAGTCAAAGCCAGGATCAGAGGGAGATAAAGGAATGGATGAAGGGATAGTTGAAGGAATGGATGAAGGGAAGTTATTTATTACACTTTGGATGGTGTATCAATACACCCAGTCACTACAAAGATACAGGCGTCCTTCCTAACTCAGTTGCTGAAGAGGAAGGAAACTGCTCAGGGATTTCACCATGAGGCCAATGGGAACTTTAAAACAGTTACAGAGTTTAATGGCTGTGATAGGAGGAAACTGAGGATGGCGCAACAACACTGTAGTTAATCCACAATACTAACCTAAATGACAGAGTGAAAAGAAGGAAGCCGGTACAGATACAAAATATTCCAAAACATGCATCCTGTTTGCAACAAGATACTAAAGTAATACTGCAAACAAATGTGGCAAATAAATTAACTTCATAAAAAAAATATATATATATTTTACCTTTATTTTACTAGGCAAGTCAGTTAAGAACAAATTCTTATTTTCAATGACGGCCTAGGAACAGTGGGTTAACTGCCTGTTCAGGGGCAGAACGACAGACTTGCCAGCTCGGGACCTTCCGGTTGCTAGTCCAACACTCTAACCATTAGGCTGCCCTGCCGCCCCATGTATTCTTGTCTTGAATACAAAGTGTTATATTTTGGAGCAAATCCAACACATCACTGAGTACCACTCTTCATATTTTCAAGCATGTGGTGTCTACATCATGTTTTGGGTATGCTTGTCATCGGCAAGGACTAGGGACTTTTTCAGGACAAAAAATAAACGGAATAGAGCCAAGCACAGGCAAAATCCTAGAGGAAAACCTGGTTCAGTCTGCTCTCCACCAGACACTGGGAGATGAATTCCCCTTTCAGCAGGACAATAACATACAACACAAGGCCAAATCAATCTACAGTGGAGCTTACCAAGAAGACAGTGAATGTTCCTGAGAGGTCTAGTTACTGTTTCGACTTAAATCTGCTTGAAAATCTATGGCAAGACCTGAAAATGGTTATCTAGCAATGATCAACAAACAATTTGACAGAGCTTGAAGAATTTTGAAATTAATAAATGGGCAAATAATGTACAATCCAGGTGTGGAAAGCTCTTAGAGACGAATCCATAAAGTCGCACAGCTGTAATCGCTGCCAAATTATTGCATCTCTTTAACCCCCCCTCTCTTTAACCCCCCCCTCTCTTTAATTAACCCTCCCCTCTCTCTCTCCCCTCCCACCTCTCTCTCTCCCTCCCCTCTCGCTCTCCCCTCCCCTCTCCCCCACTTCTCTCTACCCCCTCTCGCATTTCCCTCATAGAACTAGATATCTGAATATAGAACTAGCTATCTGAATATAGAACTAGCTATCTGAATATAGAACTAGCTATCTGAATATAGAACTAGCTATCTGACTATAGAACTAGCTATCTGAATATAGAACTAGCTATCTGACTATAGAACTGGCTATCTGACTATAGAACTAGCTATCTGAATATAGGCCTATATACACTAATGGTTCTCTCTCTCTAGTCTAATACCCCTGGTTTCCCTCTCTCTAGTCTAATACCCCTGGTTCCCTCTCTCTCTCTAGTTTAATACCCCTAGTTCCCTCTCTCTTCCATCACTCTTCTATCTTTGGGCTAAGTATGGATGATGGGGTGGGGAGGGAGAGGCTGAGAATGGCTGGAGAAAGACTGAGGGGAGGCTGAAGGGAGGCTGAGTGGAGGCTGAGGGAGTCTGGGGAGAGGCTGAGGATGTCTGGGGAGAGGCTGGGTGAGACTTGTGAGAGGCTGAGGGGAGGCTGAGGGAGTCTGGGGAGAGGCTGAGGGAGTCTGTGGAGAGGCTAAGGGAGTCTGGGGAGAGGCTGGGTGAGTCTTGTGAGAGGCTGAGGGGAGGCTGAGGGAGTCTGGGGAGAGGCTGAGGGAGTCTGTGGAGAGGCTGAGGGAGTCTGTGGAGAGGCTGAGGGAGTCTGTGGAGAGGCTAAGGGAGTCTGTGGAGAGGCTGAGGGAGTCTGTGGAGAGGCTGAGGGAGTCTGTGGAGAGGCTGAGGGAGTCTGTGGAGATGCTAAGGGAGTCTGTGGAGAGGCTAAGCGAGTCTGTGGAGAGGCTGAGGGAGTCTGTGGAGAGGCTAAGGGAGTCTGTGGAGAGGCTAAGGGAGTCTGTGGAGAGGCTAAGGGAGTCTGTGGAGAGGCTAAGGGAGTCTGTGGAGAGGCTGAGGGAGTCTGTGGAGAGGCTAAGGGAGTCTGTGGAGAGGCTAAGGGAGTCTGTGGAGAGGCTAAGGGAGTCTGTGGAGAGGCTAAGGGAGTCTGTGGAGAGGCTGAGGGAGTCTGTGGAGAGGCTAAGGGAGTCTGTGGAGAGGCTAAGGGAGTCTGTGGAGAGGCTAAGGGAGTCTGTGGAGAGGCTGAGGAGTCTGTGGAGAGGCTAAGGAGTCTGTGGAGAGGCTGAGGGAGTCTGTGGAGAGGCTGAGGGAGTCTGTGGAGAGGCTAAGGGAGTCTGTGGAGAGGCTGAGGGAGTCTGTGGAAAGGCTGAGGGAGTCTGTGGAGAGGCTAAGGGAGTCTGTGGAGAGGCTGAGGGAGTCTGTGGAGAGGCTAAGGGAGTCTGTGGAGAGGCTGAGGGAGTCTGTGGAAAGGCTGAGGGAGTCTGTGGAGAGGCTAAGGGAGTCTGTGGAGAGGCTGAGGGAGTCTGTGGAGAGGCTAAGGGTGAAGAAGGAAGTGAAGAAGTCGAGATCTAAAATCATAAAATAATGGAATAATAAAATAATGGAATAATGAAATTGAAAAGCAGAAGGTGCTACGCTAAGCATTAGAAACAAGTCATGCATTTATTATTATCATATATTTATTATTATCATGTATTAATTATTATCATGTATTTAGTATTAATTATTATCATGTATTTAGTATTTAGTATTATCATGTATTCATTATTATCATGTATTCATTATTATCATGTATTTAGTATTATCATGTATTTATTATTATCATGTATTTAGTATTATCATGTATTTAGTATTATCATGTATTAATTATTATCATGTATTTAGTATTATCATGTATTTAGTATTAATTATTATCATGTATTTAGTATTATCATGTATTTAGTATTATCATGTATTTAGTATTATCATGTATTTAGTATTTATTATTATCATGTATTTAGTATTATCATGTATTTAGTATTATCATGTATTTAGTATTATCATGTATTTAGTATTTATTATTATCATGTATTTAGTATTTAGTATTATCATGTATTTAGTATTTATTATTATCATGTATTCATTATTATCATGTATTCATTATTATCATGTATTCATTATTATCATACATTTACATTTAAGTCATTTAGCAGACGCTCTTATCCAGAGCGACTTACAAATTGGTGCTTTCACCTTATGACATCCAGTGGAACAGCCACTTTACAATAGTGCATCTAGGTCTTTTAAGGGGGGGGAGAAGGATTACTTTATCCTATCCTAGGTATTCCTTAAAGAGGTGGGGTTTCAGGTGTCTCCGGAAGGTGGTGATTGACTCCGCTGTCCTGGCGTCGTGATGGAGTTTGTTCCACCATTGGGGGGCCAGAGCAGCGAACAGTTTTGACTGGGCTGAGCGGGAACTGTACTTCCTCAGTGGTAGGGAGGCGAGCAGGCCAGAGGTGGATGAACGCAGTGCCCTTGTTTGGGTGTAGGGCCTGATCAGAGCCTGGAGGTACTGAGGTGCCGTTCCCCTCACAGCTCCGTAGGCAAGCACCATGGTCTTGTAGCGGATGCGAGCTTCAACTGGAAGCCAGTGGAGAGAGCGGAGGAGCGGGGTGACGTGAGAGAACTTGGGAAGGTTGAACACCAGACGGGCTGCGGCGTTCTGGATGAGTTGTAGGGGTTTAATGGCACAGGCAGGGAGCCCAGCCAACAGCGAGTTGCAGTAATCCAGACGGGAGATGACAAGTGCCTGGATTAGGACCTGCGCCGCTTCCTGTGTGAGGCAGGGTCGTACTCTGCGGATGTTGTAGAGCATGAACCTACAGGAACGGGCATGTATTTATTATCATGTATTTATTATTATCGTGTATTTATTTAAGCCTTCATCAGAAGGTCTGGCACCCGCTCGTCAGGACAGGAAGTGTTGTATCCACTGAGGTGCACAACACTGTCTTTGTATCTGAGAGAGTGGGTGGTATACAATTGTTCTATCTTTTTGTTGCCAGACTAGATAACAACGCTGTGACTATTGATCAACCAATCGGGCGGTTTGAGGAATATAGAGGAAAGATCAATGCGTTTGATTAGATCTATGTATCAGCCTGGACAGCTGGTGGGGCGGACCTGTTTCACTGCTCCCCCTCCCTCTCCCCCTCCCTCCTTCCCCCTCCTCCCCCCGCTCCCCCTCCCTCTCCCTCTCCCTTTGTTCCCCTCTCTCAATCCATCTCCACCTCCTTCCCTTCCCCATCCTTCTCCTTCCCCCTCCCTCCTTCCCCCTCCCTCCTTCCCCCTCCTCCCCCTCCCTCCTTCCCCCTCCCTCTCCCCCTCCCTCCTTCCCCCTCCTCCCCCCCGCTCCCCCTCCCTCTCCCCCTCCCTCCTTCCCCCTCCTCCCCCTCCCTCCTTCCCCCTCCTCTCCCCCTCCCTCCTTCCCCCTCCTCCCCCTCCCTCCTTCCCCCTCCTCCCCCCGCTCCCCCTCCCTCTCCCTCTCCCTTTGTTCCCCTCTCTCAATCCATCTCCACCTCCTTCCCTTCCCCATCCTTCTCCTTCCCCCTCCCTCCCTGTCTCCCCCTCCTTCTCCTTCCCCCTCCCTCTCTCCCCCTCCCTCTCCCCTCCTTCTCCTTCCCCTCCCTCCCTGTCTCCCCCTCCTTCTCCTTCCCCCTCCCTCTCTCCCCCTCCCTCTCCCCTCCTTCTCCTTCCCCCTCCCTCCGTCTCCCCCTCCTTCTCCTCCCCCCTCTCCCCTCCCTCTCCCCCTCCTTCTCCTTCCCCCTCCCTCTCTCCCCCTCCCTCCCTCTCCCCCTCCTTCTCCTTCCCCCTCCCTCCCTCTCTCCCCCTCCCTCTCCCCCTCCTTCTCCTTCCCCCTCCCTCCCCCTCCCTCTCTCCCTCCCTGAATTTGTGAAAAGGATTGTTTTTAAAGATCTTTGCCATTGGACCGGAATGTGTCTCTTTCCGCATTTAAAGGGAGAGGAGAAGGGGTGGTTGTGTAGGATAAGACGAGGGCCTGTGACAACCCCTTATAAACACAGAACAACCCAAAACAAACACTCTCTGGATCCAGGGGTAAACCAAGAGCCCTGGGTCGGCACAGACCACTGACTCACACCAACACCCACCAACCACAAACACAGCCCAACACAATCCCTCCCTTTGAGACAAGAAATGCCCTTGCGCTTGTGTTTGTGAGTGAGTGAGTGAGTGAGTGAGTGAGTGAGTGAGTGAGTGAGTGAGTGAGTGTGTGAGTGAGTGAGTGAGTGAGTGAGTGAGTGAGTGAGTGAGTGTGTGAGTGAGTGAGTGAGTGAGTGAGTGAGTGAGTGAGTGAGTGAGTGAGTGAGTGAGTGAGTGAGTGAGTGTGTGAGTGAGTGAGTGAGTGAGTGTGTGAGTGAATGAGTGCGTGCATGCGTTTGTTGTATGTGTGTGTGTGTGTGTGTGTGTGTGTGTATGTGTGTGTGTGCGTACGTGCGTGTGTGTGTGTTTGTGTGTGTGCGTGTGTGTGTGTGTGAGTGCGTGCGTGCGTGCATACGTGTGTGTATGTGTGTGTGTGTGTGTGTGTGTGTGTGTGTGTGTGTGTGTGTGTGTAATATAACAGTGTTGTTCTAAGAGATGGCTCTTGGTTTCCTGACCAGGGTAAAAAAGCCTTTCAGCCTTATGTAAACATTTATGTTTTAGCGTCATTTAATTTATGCGTCTATAAAGGAACACACAGCATGCTGGGAGGCAGGGGGGGGGGTAGAAGACAGGCTGGGTTTATTAAATACACCCTCAGTCAGTAAACACTGTCTCCTAGGATTACTGGGACACACAGAGGATACTGCGCTCAGCCACATCACTGACCTACGAAGGGAACCTCGGTATAGAACATAGTCACCAGACTGTGAATACTGCAGCATTAGGCTGTCAAAGGAACACACACACACACACAGTCATATTATTCTCACTTCAAGGTTGAAGAAATCCATTCATAACATCACCTTCCTAAGTAACAACATAGTACGTTTGAGTGTTTGCCTTCAAAAGTACAGAAAGATCTGGGAGAAAAAAATGGACAGATGGAACACAGTGTAGGAACAGTTAAATGTTAAGTGACCAAGAGGTAGATTCTTCTGTATATTGACCCTGTCACCCATCACCCTCTCCTCTCCTCTCACCTCTCCTCTACCCTCTCCTCTCCTCTCTCCTCTCCTCTCTCCTCTCACCTCTCCTCTACCCTCTCCTCTCCTCTCTCCTCTCCTCTCTCCTCTCCTCTCTCCTCTCCTCTCACCTCTCCTCTCCCCTCTCCTCTCCTCTCTCCTCTCCTCTCACCTCTCCTCTCCTCTCCTCTCCTCTCCTTTCTCCTCCACCCTCTCCTCTACCCTCTCCTCTCCTCTCCTCTCCTCTCTCCTCTCCTCTCTCTCCTCTCCTCTCTCCTCTCCTCTCCTCTCTCCTCTCCTTTCTCCTCTACCCTCTCCTCTCACCTCTCATCCACCTCCTCTCCTCTCCTCTCCTCTCCTCTCCTCTCTCTCCTCTCCTCTCCTCTCCTCTCCTCTCCTCTCCCTCTCCTCTCCTCTCCTCTCCTCTCTCTCTCCTCACACCTCTCCTCCACCCTCTTCTCTCCTCTCCTCTCTCCTCTCAACTCTCCTCCACCCTATCCTCTCTCCTCTCCTTCCCCCTCACTCCCCTCCCCTCTCCTTCCCCCACTCCTCTCCCCTCCCCTCTCCTCTCCCCCTCTCTCCTCTCCTTCCCCCTCCCCCTCTCCTTCCCCCTCTCTCCTCTCCCCTCTCCTCTCCCCCTCTCCTCTCCTCTCTCCCCTCTCCACCCTCCTCTCTCCTCTCCTCTCCCCCCTCTCCTCTCCACTCCCCTCTCCCCACTCCTTCCCCCTCTCCCCCCTTCTCCTCTCCCCTATCCTCCTCTCCCCCTCTCCTCCTCTCCTCTCCCCCTCCCCTCTCCCCCTTCTCCTCTCCCTATCCTCCTCTGTGTGTCAGAGTAGCTCCAATACTACACTACCAGGGGACATCCTAACTACTGCTGTGTGTGTCTAATGAAATCAACGGAACCCCAAGAGGTCAAAGGTGAAACAATTGTTCAGCTGCCCCCTCCCTATCTCCTCCTGACCGTTAACCCCTGACCCCAGACCCCTGAGGCCGGTTAGCAGACCTGACCTGACCCCTGGGGGGGGGTGACCCCTCGGCAGAAGGGGAAGGGGTTACATGCCCTTGTCAGATGGCTCTGTCCCTACAAAGGGACATTAATGTGACATTGAGGGAGGGAGGGAGGGAGGGAGGGAGGGAGGGGAGGAGAAGGAGAGAAGGAGAGAGAGGGGGACAGGGAGAGAGAGAGGGGGACAGGGAGATAGGAGGAGAGAGAGGAGAAGAAGAGAGAGAAGGACAGGGAGAGAGGAAGAGAGAGAGGGGAGAGGAAGAGAGAGAGAGGGACAGGGAGAGAGGAAGAGGGAGAGAGGGACGGGGAGAGAGGAAGAGAGAGATAGGGACAAGGAGAGAGGAAGAGAGAAAGGAAGAGAGAGAGAGAGAGAGAGAGAGAGAGAGAGAGAGAAAGGGACTGTATGTTTATGATTGTTGCCCTCTCTCTGACAACAGACTGAGCAGGTCTACAGGTCTACAGGTCTACAGATCTACAGGTCTACAGGTCTACATGCCTACAGATCTACATGTCTACAGATTTACAGATCTACAGATCTACATGTCTACAGATCTACAGGTCTACACGTCTACAGGTCTACAGATCTACAGATCTACATGTCTATAGATCTACAACATGTCTACAGATCTACAGATCTACATGTCTACAGATCGCTCTCTCTCTCATTCTCTCTTTCCTTCTTTCTCTCTCGGTCTCTCTCTGTCTCTGTCTCTGTCTCTGTCTCTGTCTCTCTGTCTCTGTCTCTCTGTCTCTGTCTCGCTCTCTCTCTGTGTCTCTCTCTCTCTGTCTCTCTCTCTTTCTCTCTCTTTCTCTCTCTCTGTCTCTCTCCCTTTGTCTCTCTCTCTGTCTCTCTCTCTCTCCATCCCTCCCTCATGTTTTCCCTCTCAATTCAATTCAAGGGGCTTTATTGGCATGGAAACATGTGTTAACATTGCCAAAGCAAGTGAAGTAGATAATATACAAACATGAAATAAACAATAAATATGAACAGTGAACATTCCAATCACAGAAGTTCCAAAAGAATAAAGACATTTCAAATGTCATATTATATATATACAGTGTTGTAACAATGTGCAAATAGTTAAAGTACAAAAGGGAGAATAAATAAACATAAATATGGGTTATATTTACTATGGTGTTTGTTCTTCACTGGTTGCCCCTTTCTTGTGGCAACAGGTCACACATCTTTCTGCTGTGATGGAACACTGTGGAATTTCACCCAATACATATGGGAGTTCATCAAAATCGATTTTGTTTTCGAATTCTTTGTGGGTCTGTGTAATTTGAGGGAGATATGTGTCTCTAATATGGTCATATATTTGGCAGGAGGTTTGGCAGTGCTGCTCAGTTTCCACCTCATTTTGTGGGCAGTGAGCACATAGCCTGTCTTCTCTTGAGAGCCAGGTCTGCCTACGGCGGCCTTTCTCAATAGCAAGGTTATGCTCACTGAGTCTGTACATAGTCAAAGCTTTCCCTAAGTTTGGGCCAGTCACAGTGGTCAGGTATTCTGCCACTGTGTACTCTCTGTTTAGGGCCAAATAGCGTTATAGTTTGCTCTGTTTTTTTGTTCATTCTTTCCAATGTGTCAAGTAATTATCTTTTTGTTTTCTCATGATTTGGTTGGGTCTAATTATGCTGCTGTCCTGGGGCTCTGTGGGGTCTGTTTGTGTTTGTGAACAGAGAACCAGGGCCAGCTTGCTTAGGGGACTCTTCTCCAGGTTCATCTCACTGTAGGTGATGGCTTTGTTACGGAAGGTCACTTCCTTTTAGGTGGTTGTAGAATTTAACGGGTCTTTTCTGGATTTTGATAATTGGTGGGTATCGGCCTATTTCTGCTCTACATGATTTATTTGGTGTTCTACGTTGTACACTAAGGATATTTTTGCAGAATTCTGCATGCAGTCTCAATTTGGTGTTTGTCCTATTTTGTGAATTCTTGGTTGGTGAGCGGGTTCTATAACTGATTCTCCCTCTCTCTCTCCCTCCCTCCATTTAGGTCAGGTAGGTCGTGTCTACACTTGACACTTGCATGCGACTATCATAATAGGTAGATCACATTGAAAAGACGGGTGTACACGCACCCAAAAGTGGCTTTGTGGTCTGATTGTGTTCAGATCTGTCTGACCTCTTCAGGGGGAGTGGTCAGGCGATGCATCGTATGCAGATTTCTCCTCAGTCTGGACCAATCAGACTACCGAAAGAACATACAGTGAGTGACGTCATCAGCAGTCCTCCCACAATTCTCCATAAAACGTGTGTTTTGGAGCCGAAATAGACCTTTTCATTACAACATCGGAGGAAATATGTTCCTAGCATGTGAGGAAACGTGTTTGCTGGACACATAAATGCTAGCCAGCTAGCTAATATTTAGAAAAATATGTTTTTGTGTTTGGCTAGAGTTATCCTGTTTGCAATCCCTTTAGCGTTAATTGCTAGCTGGTTAGTTAGCTACAGAGGTTAGCTGGCTACTTAGCTACAAAAGTTAGCTGGCTAGGTAGCTAAAGAGGTTAGCTTGCTGGAGATACAGTAGTTAGCTGGCTAGTGAGCTAAAGAGGTTAGCTTGCTGGAGACACAGTAGTTAGCTGGCTAGTGAGCTAAAGAGGTTAGCTGGCTAGTTAGCTAAAGAGGTTAGCTTGCTGGAAATACAGTAGTTAGCTGGCCAGTTAGCTACAGAGGTTAGCTGGCTAGTTAGCTACAGAGATTAGCTTGTTTGAGATACAGAAGTTAGCTGGCTAGTTAGCTAAAGAGTTTAGCTACTGCTATCAGTTGTTCTATTATTATCATGTGGTTCCTATATAGAATGCATAGTGACATTTGAATATGGCGTAGGAAAAAGGGAATCCAGACACACTGTGGACAC
Source organism: Oncorhynchus nerka (assembly GCF_034236695.1). Classification (NCBI taxonomy): domain Eukaryota; kingdom Metazoa; phylum Chordata; class Actinopteri; order Salmoniformes; family Salmonidae; genus Oncorhynchus; species Oncorhynchus nerka. Next base: position 44,100,409 of record NC_088414.1, read on the forward strand.
GGTAGACACATTTAAATATAGGTATAGATGCATAACGAGCTGTATGGACTGTCAAGTCTAGACACGGCCGTAGAGTGTTGTCTCTCTCCCTCTCCCTCTCCCTGTGTGTCTCTCTCTCTCTCTCCCTCTCCCTCTCCCTGTGTGTGTCTCTCTCTCTCTTTCTTTCTCTCTCTCTCTCTCTCTCTCTCTCTCTCTCTCTCTCCCTCCCTCCCTCCCTCAGGAAGAGTGTTGTCTCCATGTGAAGGGTGATATAGTAAACTATGAGGATATCCCGGTACAGCCCGCTGCGGTTGGCTCTGGTATTGGGTTACCCTGCATACTATCATATTATGGACAGAGAATATTTCATACCAGAGAGGGTCAGTGTGTGTGAGTATGTGTGTGTGTGTGTGCGTGCGAGTGTGAGTGTGTGTGTAGGGCCGTCAACTTCAAAGGAAGAGAGAAACTAAAAGACAGGGTAATAATCCTCCACACTAAAGTCTCTGTAGCAGGAATCAGTTCTTTAAGTAGGGTGAGACAGAGGGCAGGAACCATCAACAACATCTCACGGGTTTTGACTTCAGATTCTGACGTTTATTCACATTTATCCAAACGTCAAACTTCTAAGTTGTTTTTTGACACCCTGGGTTGTTCCTTCTGCTGCGGCTTCTCCTTCATTCATACTGAATGGTTCAGTTAGGGGTTAAGGTTTGGAATAGAGTTTAACACATTAAGTTAGGATATTCATACTGAATGGTTCAGTTAGGGGTTAAGGTTTGATATTCATACTGAATGGTTCAGTTAGGGGTTAAGGTTTGATATTCATACTGAATGGTTCAGTTAGGGGTTAAGGTTTGATATTCATACTGAATGGTTCAGTTAGGGGTTAAGGTTTGCTATTCATACTGAATGGTTCAGTTAGGGGTTAAGGTTTGATATTCATACTGAATGGTTCAGCTAGGGGTTTAGGTTTGGAATAGGGTTTAACACATTCACACTGAATGGTTCAGGTAGGGGTTAAGGTTTGGAATAGAGTTTAACACATTCATACTGAATGGTTCAGTTAGGGGTTAAGGTTTGATATTCATACTGAATGGTTCAGTTAGGGGTTAAGGTTTGATATTCATACTGAATGGTTCAGTTAGGGGTTAAGGTTTGATATTCATACTGAATGGTTCAGCTAGGGGTTAAGGTTTGATATTCCTACTGAATGGTTCAGTTAGGGGTTAAGGTTTGGAATAGAGTTTAACACATTCATACTGAATGGTTCAGTTAGGGGTTAAGGTTTGATATTCATACTGAATGGTTCAGTTAGGGGTTAAGGTTTGATATTCATACTGAATGGTTCAGTTAAGGGTTAAGGTTTGCTATTCATACTGAATGGTTCAGTTAGGGGTTAAGGTTTGATATTCATACTGAATGGTTCAGTTAGGGGTTAAGGTTTGGAATAGAGTTAAACACATTCATACTGAATGGTTCAGTTAGGGGTTAACGTTTGATATTCATACTGAATGGTTCAGTTAGGGGTTAAGGTTTGATATTCATACTGAATGGTTCAGTTAGGGGTTTAGGTTTGGAATAGAGTTTAACACATTCATACTGAATGGTTCAGTTAGGGGTTAAGGTTTGATATTCATACTGAATGGTTCAGTTAGGGGTTAAGGTTTGATATTCATACTGAATGGTTCAGTTAGGGGTTAAGGTTTGATATTCATACTGAATGGTTCAGCTAGGGGTTAAGGTTTGATATTCCTACTGAATGGTTCAGTTAGGGGTTAAGGTTTGGAATAGAGTTTAACACATTCATACTGAATGGTTCAGTTAGGGGTTAAGGTTTGATATTCATACTGAATGGTTCAGTTAGGGGTTAAGGTTTGATATTCATACTGAATGGTTCAGTTAGGGGTTAAGGTTTGCTATTCATACTGAATGGTTCAGTTAGGGGTTAAGGTTTGATATTCATACTGAATGGTTCAGCTAGGGGTTTAGGTTTGGAATAGGGTTTAACACATTCACACTGAATGGTTCAGGTAGGGGTTAAGGTTTGGAATAGAGTTTAACACATTCATACTGAATGGTTCAGTTAGGGGTTAATGTTTGATATTCATACTGAATGGTTCAGTTAGGGGTTAAGGTTTGATATTCATACTGAATGGTTCAGTTAGGGGTTAAGGTTTGCTATTCATACTGAATGGTTCAGTTAGGGGTTAAGGTTTGATATTCATACTGAATGGTTCAGCTAGGGGTTAAGGTTTGGAATAGAGTTTAACACAAAGCAATCTAACATGACTGCCTAGTACTGCGATTGAACACGCGACCCTGGGCGCCGGAGCTCGCCGGTTTACGTCCGTCCCACCATCCCCGTCCACTGCGCCCTAACCCAAGCCTACTGGATGGTAATAGCGCTCAGCGTTTCCCCCGGGTGGCGTGTTGTGAAAGGGATCTCAGGATGTCCTCGGGACCTGGCTAGGCTGGACAGACATGCACACTCACACACCGCGGTAAAAAATTAGCTTTATATTAAATATTCAGACATTGCTCGTTAATACCTCTTCAACAGAACATGGCAGGATTATATAAATTATAAATATATAAATTAATATATAAATGACATTTTGAATCAGCTGACAGGCAATAGTCCTTGTTTTCTCAGTTTCGTTCCATTTTCAAAAAAGTGACTTTAAAGTAATTTCATTGGCTGATTCTCAGAATACTTACAGTCATTTCATTGGCTGATTCTCAGAATACTTACAGTCATTTCATTGGCTGGCTCTCAGAATACTTACAGTAATTTCATTGGCTGGCTCTCAGAATACTTACAGTCATTTCATTGGCTGGCTCTCAGAATACTTACAGTCATTTCATTGGCTGATTCTCAGAGTACTTACAGTCATTTCATTGGCTGATTCTCAGAGTACTTACAGTCATTTCATTGGCTGATTCTCAGAATACTTACAGTCATTTCATTGGCTGATTCTCAGAGTACTTACAGTCATTTCATTGGCTGATTCTCAGAATACTTACAGTCATTTCATTGGCTGATTCTCAGAATACTTACAGTCATTTCATTGGCTGATTCTCAGAGTACTTACAGTCATTTCATTGGCTGATTCTCAGAGTACTTACAGTCATTTCATTGGCTGATTCTCAGAGTACTTACAGTCATTTCATTGGCTGATTCTCAGAGTACTTACAGTCATTTCATTGGCTGATTCTCAGAGTACTTACAGTCATTTCATTGGCTGACTCTCAGAGTACTTACAGTCATTTCATTGGCTGATTCTCAGAGTACTTACAGTCATTTCATTGGCTGATTCTCAGAGTACTTACAGTCATTTCATTGGCTGATTCTCAGAATACTTACAGTCATTTCATTGGCTGATTCTCAGAATACTTACAGTCATTTCATTGGCTGATTCTCAGAATACTTGCAGCTTTAATATCGTCTTAAAAGTTGAATTGTAACTTAGTGTTAACTGAATTACTATTTTATTAGGATCCCCGTTAGCTGTTGTTAAAGCAGCAGCTACTCTTCCTGGAGTCCACACAGAACACAGAACACACAACATGACACATGACAGAATACAGAACATCAATAGACAAGAACAGATCAAGGACAGAACTACATACGTTTTTTTAAAGGCCACATAGTTTGTGTGTATGTATGGATATGTTGTCTATCTAGGTCCAATAGAGGAGAGGCGTGGTGCCGTGAGGTGTTGCTTCATCTATAGTTTGTGTGTATGTATGGATATGTTGTCTATCTAGGTCCAATAGAGGAGAGGCGTTGTGCCGTGAGGTGTTGCTTCATCTATAGTTTGTGTGTATGTATGGATATGTTGTCTATCTAGGTCCAATAGAGGAGAGGCGTTGTGCCGTGAGGTGTTGCTTCATCTATTGTTTGTGTGTATGTATGGATGTGTTGTCTATCTAGGTCCAATAGGGGAGAGGCGTTGTGCCGTGAGATGTTGCTTCATCTATAGTTTGTGTGTATGTATGGATATGTTGTCTATCTAGGTCCAATAGGGGAGAGGCGTGGTGCCGTGAGGTGTTGCTTCATCTATTGTTTGTGTGTATGTATGGATGTGTTGTCTATCTAGGTCCAATAGGGGAGAGGCGTTGTGCCGTGAGATGTTGCTTCATCTATAGTTTTCTACCAGGTTTTCTGGTTCTGAGCAATATGAGATGGAAGGACGTTCCATGCATTAATGTCTCTATACAATACTGTACGCTTTCTTGAATTTGTTCTGGATTTGGGGGACTGTGAAAAGACCCCTGGTGGCATGTCTGGTGGGGTAAGTGTGTGTGTCAGAGCTGTGTGTAAGTTCACTATGTAAACCATTTGGGATTTTCACCACAATGTTTCTTATAAAAAGAAGTGATGCAGTCAGTCTCTCCTCAACTCTGAGCCAAGAGAGACTGGCAGCACAGTATTTATATCAGCCCTCTGATTACAATGAAGAGCAAGGCGTGCTGCTCTGTTCTGGACCAGCTGCAGCTTAACTAGGTCTTTCTTTGCAGCACTCGACCACAAGACTGGACAATAATCAAGACAAAACAAAACGAGAGCCTGCAGAACTTGCTTTGTGGAGTTTGGTGTCAAAAAGGGGTCGTTGGTGGGAAGGGTGTACAAAACTGGCCCTGGGGTACCCCTATATGGGTGGTTAGTGTACCCCTATATGGGTGGTTAGTGTACCCATATATGGGTGGTTATATTGGTGGTTAGCGTACCCCTATATGGGTGGTTAGTGTACCCATTTATGGGTGTTTATATTGGTGGTTAGCGTACCCCTATATGGGTGGTTAGTGTACCCCTATATGGGTGGTTAGTGTACCCCTATATGGGTGGTTAGTGTACCCCTATATCAGTGGTTAGTGTACCCCTATATGCGTGGTTAGTGTACCCCATTATCAGTGGTTAGTGTACCCCTATATTGGTGGTTAGTGTACCCCTATATCAGTGGTTAGTGTACCCCTATATGGGTGGTTAGTGTATCCCTATATCAGTGGTTAGTGTACCCCTATATCGGTGGGTAGTGTACCCCTATATTGGTGGTTAGTGTACCCCTATATTGGTGGTTAGTGTACCCCTATATGGGTGGTTAGTGTACCCCTACATCGGTGGTTAGTGTACCCCTATATTGGTGGTTAGTGTACCCCTATATTGGTGGTTAGTGTACCCCTATATGGGTGGTTAGTGTACCCCTATATCG
>NC_088414.1:44108100-44128100 GCF_034236695.1 Oncorhynchus nerka
CAATCCAGATTTCAGCATGATAATGCATTTCACTAGAGATTTGAGCTCCTTGTTCATCTCTCTCTCTTAACTGTCCTCTCAAACAAATTCCCACCAACTAACTATTCCCACCATACATACAACCTTATTACAACCTCCCACTAACTAACCCCAACTACCACCCATACAACCTTATCACAACCTACACTAACTAACTACCGCAACCTCCATATAACCTTATCACAACCTCCCGCGAACTAACCCCAACTACCACCCATGCAACCTTATCACAACCTCCCACTAATTAACTACCGCAAACTCCATACAACCTTATCACAACCTCCCACTAACTAACTACCGCAACCTCCATACAACCTTATCACAACCCCCCACTAACTAACCCAACTACCGTCCATACAACCTTATCACAACCTCCCAGAGACCTACAGAGATGCACAGAGACCCACAGAGACCCACCAGAGACCTACAGAGGCTCACCAGAGACCCACAGAGACCCACCAGAGACCTACAGAGACCCACAGAGACCTACAGTAGAACATACAGTAGCTATCTCACCACGGAGAATATGTGTTGAATATTCATCTAACCTGTCCTTTCCTAGCCAGGCCCTGAGGGGGAGAGAAACACACTAAATTGCCTTCCTGGAATTGTGTGATCTGGGGTGAAATCCGAGGCACAAGAGGGAGAGAAAGAGTGAGAAACTCATCTATATTTGTAAAGCACCCAATTAACATCAAAAAGCTAGGTAGTGATGTCCGGGGTCTTTCAGAGGGCACTCCGTAGCTTAAACGAGTCTGTCACGTCTCCTCTGTCTCTAATTAATCCCACATCACTCACGCTCTCTCGCCATTCTTTCCCCTCTCCCTCTCTGTCGCTCCTTCTTTTCCCTTCTCCCTCCTTTCCCCTCTCCCTCTCTCTCTCTCCCTCCTTCCCCCTCTCTCCCTCCTTTCCCCTCTCCCCCTCTCTCTCTCCCTTCTTTCCCCTCTCTTTCTCGTTCTCTCTCCCCATCTCTCTCTCTCCCCTCTCCCCCTCTCCCACACTCCCTCTCTCCTCCTCTCGCTCTCTCTTTCTCTCTCCCCCCCTCTCTCCTCCCTCCCACACTCTCTCTCCACCTCTCTTTCTCTCTCTCTTCCCTCTTTCTCTCCCCCACTCTCCCTCTCTTTCTCCTCCCCTTCTCCCCCTCTCACCCTCTCTTTCCACCTCTATCTCTCTCTCTTTCTCTCTCCCCCTCCTTCCCTTTCCCTCCCTCTCTCCTCCCTCTCTCCCCCTCCTTCCCTCCCCCCTCTCTCTTCCCCTGTCCTCCAGCCTGTCTGAGTTGAAACCCTAGACATTAAAACTAGTAGATGGTGACAGTGATGATGTCATCCACATATTCCTATGGAAAACTCCTGATGGCGCATGAAGGAAGTATTTTAATTTGAAGCGCGCCATATTGTTAAATATGCTGAATGGCGCTAAAAGAATCGCAAAGGATCATGGTGAAAGTGGCCGTAACTAGCAAAGGATCATGGTCGATGTAGTCGCTGTCATCCTGCTTGAGAGCGTCAACCTTAATGTCCATGGAGACTCCTCATAGCCTTCCGGGCCGTTTGTTTGGCCGATCTGCCGATCGTAATTTTCTGGGGCAGACCAGAGCTTTCAGCACCACTAGGCTGCTACGCAGTAGCCGACCAGCAGAGCTGGTGACTTCACGCTGCAGACCGGATACTGGGGACCTGGTTGAGACCCTGAGATAGCTGTAGCAGAGAAAGGTGAAGGGTCATCAGGACACCAAAGAGTCTATCGTATCAAAGCAGGCCTCAGTGGTCTCATAAACCCAAATGCATTCTGGGTAATTGAGTCTATCAGTGACGAAGACATTAAAAGAGAACAACAGTGTAGCGTAGCAAAGATATTGGAGATTTCCCCAAGTTATCAGACTCTTCGGTCATTTCTGGTAATTAACATCAAATCTATGGTAATTTACACTTACATTTGTTTTAAAAATTTATTCATATAGAGTGTATATCTCTGTGTTCATATGTTTCATGAGTTTCTAGTAGACAGACCAGATGGTTAATGAGTTTCTATTAGACAGACCAGATGGTTCATGAGGTTCTAGTAGACAGACCAGATGGTTCATGAGTTTGTAGTAGACAGACCAGATGGTTCATGAGTTTCTAGTAGACAGAGCAGATGGTTCATGAGGTTCTAGTAGACAGACCAGATGGTTCATGAGTTCCTAGTAGACAGACCAGATGGTTCATGAGTTCCTAGTAGACAGACCAGATGTCTAAAAAAATGTGTCTAATTAATGAAAAAAGCATCTAATCAACAATGGCGTTATTTTCAATTAACTCTGAAACTCTTCCAACTATTGTCTTCAACTGCCACAAGTTTGACACCAAGAACATTGAAAACAAAGACAAGACATATAGACATAGAGAAAATAAAAATAGATATTGATATTTCATGTTAATTAAACAGTAATGGTATGTACTAAATGGATGGGTCAAATTGATGAACTCTACAAGGTGTCGAAAGTGTTCCATTTTTGACACACACAGGAAACTGCCCGAGCGTGAAAAACCCAGCAGCGTTGCAGTTCTTGACACAAACAGCCTGTCAACTACTAACATAACTCGTTCAAAGGCACTTCAGTCTTTTGTCTTGACCATTCATCCTCTAAATGGCACACACACACAATCCATGTCTCAACTGTCCCAAGGCTTAAAAATCATTCTTTGACCTGTCTCCTCCCCTTTCATCTGCATGTATCCTCCCCTTCTCCTCCCCTTTCATCTACATGTCTCCTCCCCTTTCATCTGCATGTCTCCTCCTCTTCTCCTCCCCTTTCATCTACATGTCTCCTCCCCTTTCATCTGCATGTCTCCTCCCCTTTCATCTGCATATCTCCTCCCCTTTCATCTACATGTCTCCTCCCCTTTCATCTGCATGTCTCCTCCCCTTTCATCTGCATGTCTCCTCCCCTTTCATCTGCATGTCTCCTCCCCTTCATCTACAGTGATTGAAGTGAAATTCAGCAAGTGACATCAATAAGGGATTCACCTGGTCAGTCTTCATTTTTTTTCATGTCATAAGGTCACACGGAGGAACAGAGTTAATTACAGACACCTGTGATGATCTGAAGTACCTAAAAAAAGGCCACTAGATGTCATCTGATAAAATACCATAATATTTCTTGAAAGTTGCCAACATTTTTGGTAGTTGACTGTTCAACTTTGAAAGTTTCCAGGAGACCCTTTGCATCCCTAAGTGTAGCAGACACACAACCTCTGACCCCAGGGTGGGTAATGGTTAGCCAGTGTGTTGTTCTTGGCTTCCTGTCTGAGGACGAGACGATGGAGCAGGGGAGTATAGACTGTGTGTGTAAGTGTGAACCATCCATGGGACAGAGACCCAGACACTGCTGGGGAGTTATAGTGTGAACCATCCATGGGACAGAGACCCAGACACTGCTGGGGAGTGATAGTGTGAACCATCCATGGGACAGAGACCCAGACACTGCTGGGGAGTTATAGTGTGAACCATCCATGGGACAGAGACCCAGACACTGCTGAGGAGTGATAGTGTGGTACCATCCATGGGACAGAGACCCAGACACTGCTGGGGAGTGATAGTGTGAACCATCCATGGGACAGAGACCCAGACACTGCTGGGGAGTTATAGTGTGAACCATCCATGGGACAGAGACCCAGACACTGCTGGGGAGTGATAGTGTGAACCATCCATGGGACAGAGACCCAGACACTGCTGGGGAGTTATAGTGTGAACCATCCATGGGACAGAGACCCAGACAACTCCTGCTGGGGAGTTATAGTGTGAACCATCCATGGGACAGAGACCCAGAGAGAGGGGAGAGACGGAGGGAGAGATGGAGGGGAGAGACGGAGGGAGAGAGGGGAGAGACGGAGGTAGAGAGGGGAGAGATGGAGGGAGAGACTGCTGGGGAGAGTGAGGGAGAGAGGGGAGAGACGGAGGGAGAGAGGGGAGAGACGGAGGGAGAGAGGGGAGAGACGGAGGGAGAGAGGGGAGAGATGGAGGGAGAGACGGAGGGAGAGAGGGGAGAGACGGAGGGAGAGAGGGGAGAGATGGAGGGAGAGACGGAGGGAGAGATGGAGGGAGAGAGGGGAGAGACGGAGGGAGAGACGGAGGGAGAGATGGAGGGAGAGAGGGGAGAGACGGAGGGAGAGATGGAGGGAGAGAGGGAGAGACGGAGGGAGAGACGGAGGGAGAGATGGAGGGAGAGAGGGGAGAGACGGAGGGAGAGACGGAGGGAGAGAGGGAGAGACGGAGGGAGAGAGGGGAGAGACGGAGGGAGAGATGGGAGAGATGGAGGGAGAGAGGGGAGAGACGGAGGGAGAGAGGGGAGAGACGGAGGGAGAGATGGAGGGAGAGAGGGGAGAGACGGAGGGAGAGAGGGGAGAGACGGAGGGAGAGATGGGAGAGATGGAGGGAGAGACGGAGGGAGAGAGGGGGAGAGACGGAGACGGGAGAGAGGGGAGAGACGGAGGGAGAGAGGGGAGAGATGGAGGGAGAGACGGAGGGAGAGAGGGGAGAGACAGAGGGAGAGAGGGGAGAGACGGAGGGAGAGACGGAGGGAGAGATGGAGGGAGGGAGAGGGAGGGAGAGAGGGGAGAGACGGAGGGAGAGACGGAGGGAGAGATGGAGGGAGAGATGGAGGGAGAGAGGGGAGAGACGGAGGGAGAGACGGAGGGAGAGAGGGGAGAGACGGAGGGAGAGAGGGAGAGAGGGGAGAGACGGAGGGAGAGACGGAGGGAGAGAGGGGAGAGACGGAGGGAGAGACGGAGGGAGAGATGGAGGGAGAGAGGGGAGAGACGGAGGGAGAGACGGAGGGAGAGATGGAGGGAGAGAGGGGAGAGACGGAGGGAGAGACGGAGGGAGAGAGGGGAGAGACGGAGGGAGAGACGGAGGGAGAGACGGAGGGAGAGAGGGGAGAGACGGAGGGAGAGATGGAGGGAGAGAGGGGAGAGAGACGGAGGGAGAGATGGAGGGAGAGAGGGGAGAGAGGCTGACAGAGATGAAGAGAATGGGAGATAGGAGGCACAAACAGAGGGATCACCTACGGACGTGTGGAAAAACCCTTACTGGCCACACACAGGTCAATGAAATTATGATCGTTATTAATTAATTATAACCAATGTGCTGCTGAGATAGTAATTACTACTGACACAGAGAGAGAAAGAGAAAGAGAGAGAGAGAGAGACCGAGAGCGAGACACAGAGAGAGGGAGAGAAAGAGAGACAGAGAGAGAGATCAAGAGCAAGACACACAGAGAGAGAGAGAGAGAGAGAGAGACAGAGAGAGACAGAGAGAGACTGAGAGCGAGACACAGAGAGAGAGAGAGGGGAGGGAGAGAGAGAGAGAGAGCCAGAGAGAGAGACTGAGAGCGAGACACACAGAGAGAGAGAGAGAGAGAGAGAGAGAGAGAGAGAGGGAGAAGGAGAGAGAGAGAGAGAGAGAGAGAGAGAGAGAGAGAGAGAGAGAGCGAGACACAGAGAGAGAGAGAGACAGAGAGAGAGAGTGAGAGAGAGCAGGAAAAGAGAAAGAGAGAGAGAGAGACTTAGAGTTCATCTCTTGGCAGTAGTACTGTAGACTACTCGATCACTGACCTCAACCCAGAGTCTCTCAGAGCGTTCACAGTCAATCCACTGACACCCATATCAGACCACAGCAAAATCACACTCTACGTGAACAGAGCACTCGACCCTGAGGCATCAAAGCCTAACCAACTGCATCCTATTATGACCTGGCATAGATGGAAGGAAAGCAGTGTAGACACCTACCAAAAAACAATTAGGCAACAACAAATCCAATCCTTTTTAGACAACTTTCGGAACAAAACATTTCATTGTAATAGTGAAGGTGTAATAGTGAAGGTGTAAACTCGGCAGTTGTGAAGAATCAACAACAAGTGGGACACAATCATGAAGTGTTCAGATAAAATTGGTAAAAAAAACAAACACTAATGTCTTTCCATGGGGTCGTGGGGTGAGACAGGGATGTAGCTTGAGCCCCACCCTCTTCAACATATAACCCCAATGAATTGGCGAGGGCACTAGAACAGTCTGCAGCGCCTGGCCTCACCCTACTGGACTTGGAAATTGTGTTTGTGGTTGTGGTTTTAGTTGTGGTTGTGGTTGTGGTTGTGATGTGGTTGTGGTTGTAGCTGTGGCTGTGGTTGTGGTTGTGGTTGTGGTTGTGGCTGTGGTTGTGGTTGTGGTTATGGTTGTAGTTGTGGTTGTAACTGTGGCTGTGGCTGTGGTTGTGGTTGCAAGGCCTGGGGTCTACTCACCAACCAATAATTCATAATTGCAGAATTCCTCATAAATATCCTCCTTGTAACAACGTAAAATCAAAAAAGAATGCAAGCAGAGCAAAATTAGGATGACACCCGCTAATTATCGAACTCCAGATAATGAAATTCTACAACCACCTGAAAGGAAGTGATTCCATAACAAAGCCATTACCAGCCAGCTGGTTCTGGGACACAAACAGAGCCCCAGGATCAAACCAACCAAATTACGAGAAAATAAAAAGATAATTACTTGACACATTGGAAAAAATGTACAGACTCAGTGAGGATAGCCTTGCTATTGAGAAAAGTTGCCATAGGCAGACCTGGCTCTTGAGAGAAAACATGCTATGTTTACACTGCCCACATAATGAGGTAGAAACTGAGCTGCACTTTCTGCACTTCCTGCCAAATGTATGACCACCTGACCTAATTCAGGAAACGCATGTCGCAAGTCACGACTTCACAGGAGAGCCAACTGAACGTAAAAAATATTTTTTTCATCAAAATGCGTTTTATGGGAGAATTGCCTTCTTCAACATGTGAACTTTCATGTGCCTTAATAGCAAACAGCCATCTGTAAATAAGAATAAACTTGTTAAATTACAAGTCTTGCTGGTTAAGTCACAGAAAAAGTGGCAACCTTCCCACTAGCTATGATTGACTGAGATCATGAGTGGGCTGGACATCCCGAGGGAGGAGTTCGGATTGGTTTGCCATAGAATCTCGTTAGTCTATGTTGGTAATCTTGTCGAACGTGGCTTTTTTTTCAAATGTATTTTCTGGTGGAACTGCATAAGTGTGTCTCTCCACTTTCTGGAGGATCATGTTTATAAATCAGTGGAATTAGAAAGATGGAGGAAACACCGGTCTCCGGATTAAATCTTCAAACTAAGGGAAACCATGGCATGGCGTTCTGGAATTATTTACACAATGATGTAATCAGGTAAGATAGTCTAGCATTAGCTAGCTAACATTACATTTTCAGATAATACACATTTTCTAGTTTTGACAGAAAGTGGTTTTCATTTCAAGCTAAAGTGTACTGTTAGCTAGCTAGCTAACGTTAGCTGGCTGGCTACCTAGCTGATGTTATTATGTGTTTCCCAGAGCCGTTCCCAGTGCTGTTCTAGGTAGAGCCTAATGTTAACTAGCTAACATTGGAACCTGTTTGGTTAGCTCCCAGCACTGTGACATTATTTAATGTTTAACTAGCCGGAAATAAAGGGCAACCAGTGAAAAACAAACACTATTGTAAACACAACCCATATTTATGTTTATTTATTTTATCTTTTTGTACTTGAACTATTTGCAAATAATATGACGTTTGAATGGTCTTTATTATTTTGGAACTTTTGTGAGTGTAATGTTTACTGTTAATTTTTGGATTGTTTATTTCATTTTTGTTTATTATCCTTTTCACTTGCTATGGCGATGTAAACATGTGTTTCCCATGCCAATAAAGCCCCTTAAATTGAAATTGAGTTTGGGGGAAAACCCACACTCCAACAGTAAAGTGGTTCTGAAATCTGAGATTCGTCATAAATCACGGGACTGTGACACGTCCAACACACCACAACCAGAACAGAACCAGACCAGAACAGAACCAGTGCAGACCAGACCAGACCAGACAAGAACCAGAACAGAACCAGAACCACAACAGGACCAGAACCACACAAGAACCACACCAGAACCAGAACCACACAAGAACCACACCAGAACCAGTCCAGAACCACACCAGAACCAGGCCAGAACCAGGCCAGGGTAATACACCATGACATCACAGAGAACAGACTTCAAACCCAGAGTTAAGCCTGAATTTATATAACTGAGGTGAAGTCTCACATGATGCTAAGGCAGATCAGACTGGGGGGTGGAAGGTAGGGGGGGGGGGTCGAGGGGGAGGAATAGGTTTAGATTATTTGTCTGATCAAAGCCCCTGTTGAGTGGATTTAGGGAGTGAGGAATGGAGGAGAGTAAAATGGGACAGGGATTATTGAGTAAGTGGGGGCTTTAGACTAAAATACATTTCTTAAGTGTAATCTCACACACACACACACAAATGCAAGTATGCACGTTAGCCTAGTGGGTAGAGCGTTGGACTAGTAACCAAAAGGTTGCAAGATCAAATTCCCGAACTGACAAGGTACAAATCTGTCATTCTGCCCCCTGAACAAGGCAGTTAACCCACTGTTCCTAGGCCGTCATTGAAAATAAGAATTTGTTCTTAAACTGACTTGCCTAGTTAAATAAAGGGTTAAAGATTTAAGTTTAAGTTACGTTTAAGGTAATAAATAAAGGTAAAATAAATAAAAAGCACGTACAGTGCATTCGGAAAGTATTCAGACCCCCTGATTTATGGAATAAAGGTAAAACCACACTGAGGTGTGTGTGTGTGTGTGTGTGTGTGTGTGTGTGTGTGTGTGTGTGTGTGTGTGTGTGTGTGTGTGTGTGTGTGTGTGTGTGTGTGTGTGTGTGTGTGTGTGTGTGTGTGTGTGTGTGTGTGTGTGTGTGTGTGTGTGTGTGTGTGTGTCTGTGTGTGTGTGTGTGTGTGTGTGTGTGTGTGTGTGTGTGTGTGTGTGTGTGTGTGTGTGTGTGTGTGTGTGTGTGTGTGTGTGTGTGTGTGTGTGTGTGTGTGTGTGTGTGTGTGTGTGTGTGTGTGTGTGTGTGTGTGTGTGTGTGTGTGTGTGTGTGTGTGTGTGTGTGTGTGTGTGTGTCTTCACGTTGCGGTTATACATTTATTTTGGAGGATTTCAAACTGTCATTACTGTGTTTACTGCTTACTGTTTACTCTCCCAAAACACAGAGCAAGAGAAGAAGAGAGGTGGAAAGTGAGAGGAGAGGGGGAGAGGAGAGAGGGAGGAGGAGAGGAGAGAGGGAGAAGGGAGAGAGGGAGAGGGGAAGGGGAGAGGGAGCAGGAGGGGGAAGGAGAGGGGAGGGGGAAAGAAGAGGGGGAGGTGAGGGGGAGGAGGAAAGTAGAGGAGAGAGGGAGGAGGATAGGAGAGGAGAGGGAGGAGGAGAGAGGGAGAGGGGAGAGAGGGAGGGGGAGAGGGAGGGGGAGAGGGAGGGGGAAGGAGAGTGGGAGGGGGAAAGCAGAGGAGAGGGGAGGAGGAGGAGAGAGGGAGAGGAGATGAGTGGGTGAGGAGGAGAGAAGAGGGGGAGGAGGAAAGGAGAAGAAGAGACAACGGTCTACACAGTTTTGTAATAATGTGCAAATAGTTAAGTACATCAATATGTTGTATTTACAATGGTGTTTGTTCTTCACTGGTTGCCCTTTTCTTGTGGCAACAGGTCACAAATCTTGCTGCTGTGTTGGTATTTCACCCAGTTGATAGTTGGGAGTTTATTAAAATTGGATTTGTCTAGAAAATCTTTGTGAATCTGTGTAATGTGAGGGAAATATGTGTCTCTAATATGGTCATACATTGGGCAGGAGGTTAGGAAGTGCAGCTCAGTTTCCACCTCATTGTGTGGGTAGTGTGCACATAGCCTGTCTTCTCTTGAGAGCCAGGTCTGCCTACGGCGGCCTTTCTCAATAGCAAGGCTATGCTCACTGAGTCTGTACATAGTCTCTCTCTCTCTCTCTCTCTCTCTCTCTCTCTCTCTCTCACACACACACACACACACACACACACACACACACACACACACACACACACACACACACACACACACACACAATACAGTGGCTTGCAGAAGTATTCACTCCCCTTGGCATTTTTCCTATTTTGTTGTGTTACAAAAAAAAACGGAAAACTTGAGCGTGCATAACTAATCACCCCCTCCCTCCCCCAAAGTCAATGCTTTGTAGAGCCACCTTTTGCAGGAATTACAGCTGCAAGTCTCTTGGGGTATGTCTCTATAAGCTTGGCACATCTAGCCACTGGGATTTTTGCCCATTCTTCAAGGCAAAACTGCTCCAGCTCCTTCAAGTTGGATGGGTTCCACTGGTGTACAGCAATCTTTAAGTCATACCACAGATTCTCAACTGGATTAAGGTCTGGGCTTTGACGAGGCCATTCCAAGACATTTAAATGTTTCCCCTTAAACCACTCGAGTGTTGCTTTAGCAGTATGCTTAGGGTCATTGTCCTGCTGGAAGGTGAACCCCCGTCCCAGTCTCAAATCTCTTGAAGACTGAAACAGGATTCCCACAAGAATATCACTGTACTTAGCTCCATCCATCATTCCTTCAATTCTGACCAGTTTCCCAGTCCCTGCCGATGAAAAACATCCCCAAAGTATGATGCTGCCACCAACATGCTGCACTGTGGGGATGGGATTCTCGGGGTGATGAGAGGTGTTGGGTTTGAGCCAGACAAAGCGTTTTCGTTGATGGACAAAAAGCTTAATTTTAGTCTCATCTAACCATCTAACCGCCTTCTTCCATATGTTTGGGGAGTCTCCCACATTCCTTTTGGTGAACACAAAACTTTTTTTTCTGGACATTCTTCCGTAAAGATATTCTGATATTTTTTATAACCCAACCGCGATCTGTACTTCTCCACAACTTTGTCAATGACCTGTTTGGAGAGCTCCTTGGTCTTCATGGTGTCGCTTGCTTGGTGGTGCCCCTTGCTTAGTGCTGTTGCAGACTCTGGGGCCTTTCAGAATAGGTGTATATATACTGTGATCATGTGACAGATCATGTGACACTTAGATTGCACACATGTGGACTTTATTTAACTCATTACATTTACATTTACATTTAAGTCATTTAGCACATTATGTGACTTTTGAATGTAATATGTTACACCATATCTTATTTAGGGGCTTCATAGCGAAGGGGGTGAATACATATGTACGCACCACTTTTCAGGTTTTTATTTTCTATAATTTCATCAATTTTCCGTTTTTTATTTTCTATAATTTTTTGAAACTAGTATTTTTTTTCATTTCACTTCACCAATTTGGACTATTTTGTGTCTGTCCATTACATGAAATCCAAGCGAAAATATATTTAAATGACAGGTTGTAATGCAACAAAATAGGAAAAACGCCAAGGGGGATGAATACTTTCGCAAAGCTATGCTCACTGAGTCTGTACATAGTCAAAGCTTTCCTTAATATTGGGTCAGTCACAGCAGTCTGTTATTCTGCCGCTGTGTACTCTCTGTTTAGGGCCAAATAGCATTCTAGTTTGCTCTGTTTTTGGGGTGGAAATTCTTTCCATTGTGTCAAGTAATTATCTTTTTGTTTTCTCATGATTTGCTTGGGTCTAATTGTGCTGCTGTCATGGGGCTCTGTGGGGTTTGTTTGTGTATGTGAACAGAGCCCCAGGACCAGCTTGCTTAGGGGACTCTTCTCCAGGTTCATCTCTCTGTAGGTGATGGCTTTGTTATGGAAGGTTTGGGAATCACTTCCTTTTAGGTGGTTGTAGAATTTAATGGCTCTTTTCTGGATTTTCATAAATAGTGGCTATCGGCCTTATTCTGCTCTGCTTGATTTATTTGGTGTTTTATGTTATAAACTGGGGATAATTTTGCAGAATTCTGCATGTAGAGTCTCAATTTGGTATTTGTGCCATTTTGTGAATTCTTTCTCAGATCTAGAACTGATTCACATGTTTTTTTTTGCCAGATCCTAAATGGCATGTAGAATTCATATGTTCCCTTTGAAGGCGTAGAATGCCCTTCTCCCTTTCCCCATATCCTATCTCTGCCCCTCCCTCCCTCTCTCTCCCTCCCTCTCTCTCCCTCTCTCTCTCTCTCTGCCCCTCCCTCCTTCTCTCTGTCTCCCTCCCTCCCTCTCTCTCTCTTTGACCCTCCCTCCCCCTCTCTCCCTCCCTCTCTCTCTCTGCCCCTCCCTCCCTCTCTCTCCCTCCCTCTCTCTCCCTCTCTCTCTCTCTGCCCCTCCCTCCTTCTCTCTGTCTCCCTCCCTCCCTCTCTCTTTGCCCCTCCCTCCCCCTCTCTCCCTCCCTCTCTCTCTCTGCCCCTCCCCTCTCTCTCTCTCTGCCCCTCTCTCCCTCCCTCCCTCCCTCTCTCTCTGCCCCTCTCTCACTCCCTCTCTCTCTGCCCCTCCCTCCCTCTCTCTCTCTCTGCCTCTCCCTCCCTCCCTCTCTCTCTGCCCCTCTCTCACTCCCTCTCTCTCTCTCTGCCCCTCCCTCCCTCTCTCTCTGCCTCTCCCTCCCTCTCTCGCTCTCTCTGCCCCTCCCTCCCTCCCCCAATCCTCAGCTCTTCCCTCTAACGTCTTTCCCCGACCTCTAAAGAACATAATGACTCTTCATTTTCTCTCCTCCTTTTATGCGATCTCTTTTTTTTCTGGCAGGGCAGTGATTCCTCCTCAGGGTTATTCTACCTTAGCCAGCAAACCTCACCAGGGTCATATTCACCCCAGCTCAGCGCCCTACTGGAGAGGTAGAGAGATGGATGGAGATACATAGCGAACGAGGCATAAAAATTAGCAAAGAGAGAGAGAGAGAGGAAAAAGAGAGGAAATGGAGAAAGGTTGAAAGGTGGAGAGTGTGGAAAAGAAGAGGAGAGGGAGAGACAAGGTGAGACCATATGAGAGAGGAAGAGAAGGAGATAGTGCCGAGATGGAGAGGTGTACATAGTGGAGAGATGGAGAGAAGGACATAATGGAGAGAAGAACATAGTGGAGAGATGGAGAGAAGGACATAGTGGAGAGATGGAGAGAAGGACATAGTGGGGAGATGGAGAGAAGGACATAGTGGAGAGAAGGAGAGAAGGACATAGTGGAGAGATGGAGAGAAGGACATTGTGGAGAGATGGAGAGGAGGACATTGTGGAGAGATGGAGAGAAGGACATTGTGGAGAGATGGAGAGAAGGACATTGTGGAGAGATGGAGAGAAGGACATTGTGGAGAGATGGAGAGATGGACATTGTGGAGAGATGGAGAGAAGGACATTGTGGAGAGATGGAGAGAAGGACATTGTGGAGAGATGGAGAGAAGGGTGTGATAAGAGAAAGGTTTGTGCTGTAGTCTGGTATTGGTTTTCTCCTTCATTACTTGACAGACTGCTGACTCTGCACACTTCAGGTCCCATGAGGCTTCACTACGCTAACCTAAAACTCACACACATAAACACAGACACACACACAGACACACACACACACACACACACACACACACACACACAATCCTTGTGGGGACTAAACAAATGAGTAATATTCAAAATCCTATTTTCCCTTAAACTAACACTACCCTAACCCTTAACCCCTAACCCTTAACCCCTAACCCTTAACCTAACCCCTAACATTATCCTAACCCTTATCCCTAACCCTAACCCTTAACCCCTAACCCTTAACCCCTAACCCTTAACCTAACCCCTACACTATCCTAACCCTTATCCCTAACCCTTAACCTAACCCCTAACACTACCCTAACCCTTAACCCCTAACCCTTAACCTAACCCCTAACACTATCCTAACCCTTAACCCCTAACCCTTAACCTAACCCCTAACACTACCCTAACCCTTAACCCCTAACCCTTAACCTAACACCTAACACTACCCTAACCCTTAACCTAACCCCTAACCCTTAAGCTAACCCTAACCCTTAACCTAACCCCTAACCCTTAACCTAACCCCTTACACTACCCCTAACTCTTACCCTTAACCCCTAACCCTTAACCTAACCCCTAACACTATCCTAACCCTTAACCCCTAACCCTTAACCTAACCCCTAACACTACCCTAACCCTTAACCCCTAACCCTTAACCTAACACCTAACACTACCCTAACGCTTAACATAACCCCTAACACTACCCCTAACCTAACCCTTAACCTAACCCCTAACCTAACCCTTAACCTAACCCCTAAACCCCTAACCCTTATAACCTAACCCCTAACCCTTAACCTAGCCCCTAACCCTTAACCTAACCCTTAACCCTTAACCTAACCCCTAACCCTTAACCTAACACTTAAAATAACCCCTAACCCTTATCCTAACCCTTAACTAACCCCTAACCCATAAAATAACCCATAACCCTTAAAATAACCGCTAACCCTTAAAATAACCCCTAACCCTTAACCTAACCCTTAAAATAACCCCTAAACCTTAACCTAACCCCCAACCCTTAACCTAACCCATAACCCTTAACCTAACACCTAACACTACCCTAACGCTTAACATAACCCCTAACACTACCCCTAACCTAACCCTTAACCTAACCCCTAACCCTTAACCTAACCCTTAACCTAACCCCTAAACCCCTAACCCTTATAACCTAACCCTTAACCCTTAACCTAACCCCTAACCCTTAACCTAACACTTAAAATAACCCCTAACCCTTATCCTAACCCTTAACTAACCCCTAACCCATAAAATAACCCATAACCCTTAAAATAACCGCTAACCCTTAAAATAACCCCTAACCCTTAACCTAACCCTTAAAATAACCCCTAAACCTTAACCTAACCCCCAACCCTTAACCTAACCCATAACCCTTAACCTAACCCCTATCCCTAACCCTTAACCTAAACCCTAAACTTTAACCTAACCCCCATCCCTAACCCTTAACCTAACCCCTATCCCTAACCCTTAACCTAACCCCTAACCCTAACCCTTAACCTAAACCCTATCCCTAACCCTTAACCTCTATCCCTAACCCTTAACCTAACCTCTATCCTAACCCTTAACCTCTATCCCTATTCCTAACGCCTATCCCTAACCCTTAACCTCTCTCCCTATCCCTAACCCTTAACCTCCATCCCTATCCCTAATCCTTAACCTCTAATCCTTAACCTCTATCCCTATCCTTAACCCTTAACCTAACCCCTAACACTACCATAACCCTTAACCCCTAACACTACCCTAACACCTAACACTACCCTAACCCTTAACCTAACCCCTAACACTACCCTAACCCTTAACCTAACCCCTAACGCTTAACACTACCCCTAACCTAACCCTTAACCTAACCCCTAACCCTTAACCTAACCCTTAACCCTTAACCTAACCCCTAACCCCTAACCCTTAACCTAACCCCTAACCCTTAACCTAGCCCCTAACCCTTAACCTAACCCCTATCCCTAACCCTTAACCTCTATCCCTAACCCTTAACCTAACCCCTATCCCTAACCCTTAACCTCTATTCCTAACCCTTAACCTCTATCCCTAACCCTTAACCTAACCCCTATCCCTAACCCTTAACCTCTATCCCTATCCGTAACCTAACCCCTATCCCTAACCCTTAACCTCTATCCCTAACCCTTAACCTCTATCCCTAACCCTTAACCTAACCCCTATCCCTAACCCTTAACCTCTATCCCTATCCGTAACCCTTAACCTAACCCCTATCCTAACCCTTAACCTCTATCGCTATCCCTAACCCTTAACCTATATCCCTAACCCTTAACCTCTATCACTATCCCTAACCCTTAACCTATATCCCTAACCCTTAACCTCTAACCCCTATCCCTAACCCTTAACTTAACCCCTATCCCTGACCCTTAACCTCTATCCCTATCCCTAACCCTTAACCTATATCCCTGACCCTTAACCTCTATCCCTATCCCTAACCCTTAACCTATATCCCTAACCCTTAACCTAACCCCTATCCCTATCCCTAACCCTTAACCTATATCCCTAACCCTTAACTTATATCCCTAACCCTTAACCTATATCCCTAACCCTTAACCTATATCCCTAACCCTAAACCTATATCCCTAACCCTTAACCTATATCCCTAACCCTTAACCTATATCCCTAACCTTTAACCTATATCCCTAACCCTTAACCTATATCCCTAACCCTTAACCTAACCCCTATCCCTAACCCTTAACCTATATCCCTAACCCTTAACCTATATCCCTAACCCTTAACCTATATCCCTAACCCTTAACCTATATCCCTAACCCTTAACCTAACCCCTATCCGTAACCCTTAACCTAACCCCTATCCTAACCCTTAACCTATACCCCTAACCCTTAACCTATATCCCTAACCCTTAACCTAACCCCTATCCTAACCCTTAACCTCCATCCCTATCCCTCTTTCCTAGAGGGAAGCGGCAAAATGTCCCCACTTGTCTAATTTGACTTGTTTTACACTCCTTGTAAAATAGTAGTACATCCAGAAACACATTTATTGAGGCAGAAATAGGATCTACAATACGCTCCCCTCCCATGTAAAGACATAGGATCTACAATACGCTCCCCTCCCATGTAAAGACACAATCTACAATACGCTCCCCTCCCCTGTAAAGACACAATCTACAATACGCTCCCCTCCCATGTAAAGACACAGGATCTACAATACGCTCCCCTCCCCTGTAAAGACAGGATCTACAATACGCTCCCCTCCCCTGTAAAGACACAGGATCTACAATACGCTCCCCTCCCCTGTAAAGACATATGATCTACAATACGCTCCCCTCCCCTGTAAAGACACAATCTACAATACGCTCCCCTCCCCTGTAAAGACACAATCTACAATACGCTCCCCTCCCCTGTAAAGACAGGATCTACAATACGCTCCCCTCCCATGTAAAGACATAGGATCTACAATACGCTCCCCTCCCCTGTAAAGACACAATCTACAATACGCTCCCCTCCCCTGTAAAGACAGGATCTACAATACGCTCCCCTCCCCTGTAAAGACAGGATCTACAATACGCTCCCCTCCCCTGTAAAGACAGGATCTACAATACGCTCCCCTCCCCTGTAAAGACAGGATCTACAATACGCTCCCCTCCCATGTAAAGACACAATCTACAATACGCTCCCCTCCCATGTAAAGACATAGGATCTACAATACGCTCCCCTCCCCTGTAAAGACACAGGATCTACAATACGCTCCCCTCCCCTGTAAAGACAGGATCTACAATACGCTCCCCTCCCCTGTAAAGACACAGGATCTACAATACGCTCCCCTCCCCTGTAAAGACACAGGATCTACAATACGCTCCCCTCCCATGTAAAGACAGGATCTACAATACGCTCCCCTCCCATGTAAAGACACAGGATCTACAATACGCTCCCCTCCCATGTAAAGACACAATCTACAATACGCTCCCCTCCCCTGTAAAGACACAATCTACAATACGCTCCCCTCCCCTGTAAAGACACAATCTACAATACGCTCCCCTCCCATGTAAAGACATAGGATATTATCCAATAAGCTCATTCACCTCTTTCTCTCTTGTTTCTTTCTCTCTTGTTTCTCTCTTGTTTCTCCCTCTCTTGTTTCTCTCTTGTTTCTCCCTCTCTTGTTTCTCTCGCTCTTGTTTCTCTCTTGTTTCTCCCTCTCTTGTTTCTCTCGCTCTTGTTTCTCTCTTGTTTCTCTCTCTCTTGTTTCTTTCTCTCTTGTTTCTCCCTCTTGTTTCTCTCTCTCTTGTTTCTCCCTCTCTTGTTTCACCTCTCTCTTGTTTCTCTCTTGTTTCTCTCTTGTTTCACCTCTCTCTTGTTTCTCCCTCTCTTGTTTCTCTCGCTCTTGTTTCTCTCTTGTTTCTCCCTCTCTTGTTTCTCTCGCTCTTGTTTCTCTCTTGTTTCTCCCTCTCTTGTTTCTCTCTCTCTTGTTTCTCTCTCTCTTGTTTCTCCCTCTCTTGTTTCTCCCTCTCTTGTTTCTCCCTCTCTTGTTTCTCCCTCTCTTGTTTCTCCCTCTCTTGTTTCTCTATTGTTTCTCTCACCCTCTCTCTTAAGTTTTTTCAAATTCTATTTAAGGGGCTTCAGCATCCTTTCTCAATAGCAAGGCTATGCTCACTGAGTCAGTACATAGTCAAAGCTTTCCCTAAGTTTGGTTCAGTCACAGTGGTCAGGTATTCTGCCACTGTAAACTCTCTGTTTTTCTGTAAATTATTTCCAATGTGTCAATCTTTTTGTTTTCTCATGATTTGGTTGGATCTAATCCTGTCTATGTCTATATCTCTCTGTCTCTGTGTCTCTGTCTCTGTCACTCCATCACAAATCCTACACTTCAATTTCTTTATCCCACTCTATCTCTCTCTCTTTTCTCTCTTTTCTCTCTCTCTTCTCTCTCTCTTCTCTTTCTCTTTGTCTCACTCTCTCTCTCTCTCTCCTCTCCTCCCTCTCTCCTCTCTCTCCTCCCTCTCTCTCTCTCTCTCTCTCCCCCTCTAATCCTCCATCTCCTTCTCCAACCCTCTCTCGTCCCTCTTTCCCTTTCTACTCCCCCAATCTCCATCTTCAACCCTCTCTATCGAAGCCTCTCTCTCTCCCCCTCCATCTCTCTCCCTCCTTTACTCTCTCTCCATATTTCTCTCTTTCTCTCCATTACTCTCTCTCTCTCGATTTCCATCTCTCGTTCTCTCCATCTGGTTCGCTCTCTAAATCTCTCCATCTCTCTCTCTCTTAGTTAAACCCTTGGTACAGTAAATGGTCTCTTCTTTGTTCTCCAGGGTGGTGTCCTAAATGGCACCCTATTCACTACATAGTGCACCCTATTCACTACATAGGGCACTACCTGTTAGCAGGGTCCATAGAAGCTTAATAGGCTGCCATTTGGGAAGCATCCCAGCAGGAGACCTGCGTAAGATAAAGGACTGTAAACTGGACATTCCTCCTGCAGGTCTTTGATGGTCAGTAATGTAATCTCTTCCACTTCTCATGGTACACACTGGCACAAAGAGAGAACTGGGGACACACAAACATGCGCGCACACACACACACACACACACACAATCACACACACATACACAGACACACACACACACACACAGAGAGACACAGACACAGACACACACACACACACACACACACAGCAGTGGTAAAAACACTGTCAGTAAAACAAACTCTACTAGGCTGTAACTGCAGAACCGTAGGAAGCTAGATGTTTATTTAACCTTCAACTTTGTTTAACTAGGCAAGTCAATTAAGTACAAATTCTTACTTACAATGAAAGCCTACCAGGGAACAGTGGGTTAACTGCCTTGTTCAGGGGCAGAACGACCGATTTTTACCTTGTCAGCTCGGGGATTCAATCTAGCAACCTTTTGGTTACTAGGCCAACACTCTAACCACTAGGCTACTAGATGATACGTATACTTCAACTGATAGGTGACGGCTATCAAATAATGTCTCTTCAATAATGCATATATTATTACCCCAATGAGACTGTTACTGGTGCTGAAGTATAGCTGTGGAATAGAATGGGAGCCATGAAGCCTTCAGAGTCAAACAAGAGCAATGATCCAGACAGGTGAGTATTGATCCAGATCCAGACAGGTGAGTAATGATCCAGACAGGTGAGTAATGATTCAGACAGGTGAGTAATGATACAGATCCAGACAGGTGAGTAATGATCCAGACAGGTGAGTAATGATCCAGATCCAGACAGGTGAGTAATGATCCAGACAGGTGAGTAATGATCCAGATCCAGACAGGTGAGTAATGATCCAGACAGGTGAGTAATGATCCAGATCCAGACAGGTGAGTAATGATCCAGACAGGTGGGTAATGATCCAGACAGGTGAGTAATGATTCAGACAGGTGAGTAATGATCCAGATCCAGACAGGTGAGTAATGATCCAGATCCAGACAGGTGAGTAATGATCCAGACAGGTGAGTAATGATCCAGATCCAGACAGGTGAGTAATGATCCAGACAGGTGAGTAATGATCCAGATCCAGACAGGTGAGTAATGATCCAGACAGGTGAGTAATGATCCAGATCCAGACAGGTGAGTAATGATCCAGACAGGTGAGTAATGATTCAGACAGGTGAGTAATGATCCAGATCCAGACAGGTGAGTAATGATCCAGACAGG
>NC_088414.1:44133100-44138100 GCF_034236695.1 Oncorhynchus nerka
TGTTTACATAGTCATTACATTAGCGCTGGTCACGGGCCTCTCTTACCGCCTGTTTACATAGTCATTACATTAGCGCTGGTCTCAGGCCTCTCTTACCGCCTGTTTACATAGTCATTACATTAGCGCTGGACTCGGGCCTCTCTTACCGCCTGTTTACATAGTCATTACATTAGCGCTGGTCTCGGGCCTCTCTTACCGCCTGTTTACATAGTCATTACATTAGCGCTGGTCTCGGGCCTCTCTTACCGCCTGTTTACATGGGAGAAATGACCTTTTCAAGCCTCCACAATTTACACTCACAAACAGCATTTAGAGATGTCTAGAGGGTGAAGGTAGAGTCTGGGTTTATGGTGTGTGTCTCAGAGAGTGGTGAGTATGATCTCTGATATATGATGGTCTCTCATATGATCTCTGATATATGATCTCTGATATGATCTCTGATATATGATGGTCTCTCATATGATCTTTGATATATGGTCTCTGATATATGGTCTCGGATATATGATCTCAGATATATGATCTCTGATATATGGTCTCTGAGATATGGTCTCTGATATATGGTCTCTGAGATATGGTCTCTGATATATGGTCTCTGATATATGGTCTCTGATATATGGTCTCTGATATGGTCTCTGAGATATGGTCTCTGATATATGATCTCTGATATGATCTCTGATATGGTCTCTGATATATGGTCTCTGAGATATGGTCTCTGATATGGTCTCTGATGTATGATCTCTGATATGGTCTCTGAGATATGGTCTCTGATATATGGTCTCTGATATGGTCTCTGATATATGATCTCTGATATGGTCTCTGAGATATGGTCTCTGATATATGGTCTCTGATACGGTCTCTGATATATGGTGTCTGATGTATGATCTCTGATATACGGTCTCTGATATATGATCTCTGATATGGTCTCTGATATGGTCTCTGATATGGTCTCTGATATATGGTCTCTGATTTATGATCTCTGATATGGTTTCTGAGATATGGTCTCTGATATGGTCTCTGATATTTTTTTTATTTATTTTATTTCACCTTTATTTAACCAGGTAGGCTAGTTGAGAACAAGTTCTCATTTGCAACTGCGACCTGGCCAAGATAAAGCATAGCAGTGTGAACAGACAACACAGAGTTACACATGGAGTAAGCAATTAACAAGTCAATAACACAGTAGAAAAAAAAAAAAATGGGCAGTCTATATACAATGTGTGCAAAAGGCATGAGGTAGGCGAATAATACAATTTTGCAGATTAACACTGGGGTGATAAATGATCAGATGGTCATGTACAGGTAGAGATATTGGTGTGCAAAAGAGCAGAAAGGTAAATAAATAAATAAAATAAAAAAACAGTATAAAAACAGTATGGGGATGAGGTAGGTGAAAATGGGTGGGCTATTTACCAATAGACTATGTACAGCTGCAGCGATCGGTTAGCTGCTCGGATAGCTGATGTTTGAAGTTGGTGAGGGAGATAAAAGTCTCCAACTTCAGCGATATATGGTCTCTGATATATGGTATCTGATATGGTCTCTGATATATGGTCTCTGATATATGAGCTCTGATATGGTCTCTGATATATGGTCTCTGAAATGGTCTCTGATATATGGTCTCTGAAATGGTCTCTGATATGTGGTCTCTGATATGTGTCTTTGAGATATGGTCTCTGATATATGATCTACGAAATATGGTCTCTGATATATGGTCTCTGATATATGATCTCTGAAATATGATGGTCTCTGATATGATCTCTGATATGATCTCTGATATATGGTCCTGATATATGATCTCTGATATATGATCTCTGATATATGATGGTCTCTGATATGATCTGTGATATATGATCTCTGATATGATCTCTGATATATGGTATCTGATATATGATCTCTGATATGATCTCTGATATATGATGGTCTCTCATATGATCTTTGATATATGGTCTCTGATATATGGTCTCGGATATATGATCTCAGATATATGATCTCTGATATATGGTCTCTGATATATGGTCTCTGAGATATGGTCTCTGATATATGGTCTCTGATATATGGTCTCTGATATATGGTCTCTGATATGGTCTCTGAGATATGGTCTCTGATATATGATCTCTGATATGATCTCTGATATGGTCTCTGATATATGGTCTCTGAGATATCGTCTCTGATATATGGTCTCTGATATGGTCTCTGATGTATGATCTCTGATATGGTCTCTGATATATGGTCTCTGATATATGGTCTCTGATATATGGTCTCTGATATATGGTCTCTGAGATATGGTCTCTGATATATGGTCTCTGATATATGATCTCTCATATGGTCTCTGAGATATGGTCTCTGATATATGGTCTCTGATACGGTCTCTGATATATGGTCTCTGATGTATGATCTATGATATATGGTCTCTGATATATGGTCTCTGATATGGTCTCTGATATGGTATCTGATATGGTCTCTGATATATGGTCTCTGATTTATGATCTCTGATTTGGTTTCTGAGATATGGTCTCTGAGATATGGTCTCTGATATGGTCTCTGATATATGATCTCTGATATGGTCTCTGATATATGGTCTCTGATATATGGTATCTGATATGGTCTCTGATATATGGTCTCTGATATATGAGCTCTGATATGGTCTCTGATATATGGTCTCTGAAATGGTCTCTGATATATGGTCTCTGAAATGGTCTCTGATATGTGGTCTCTGATATGTGTCTTTGAGATATGGTCTCTGATATATGATCTACGAAATATGGTCTCTGATATATGGTCTCTGATATATGATCTCTGAAATATGATGGTCTCTGATATGATCTCTGATATGATCTCTGATATATGGTCCTGATATATGATCTCTGATATATGATCTCTGATATATGATGGTCTCTGATATGATCTGTGATATATGATCTCTGATATGATCTCTGATATATGGTATCTGATATATGATCTCTGATATGATCTCTGATATATGATCTCTGATATATGTTCTCTGATATACGGTCTCTGATATAACGTCTCTGATATACGGTCTCTGATATACGATCTCTGATATACGATCTCTTATATACGGTCTGTGATATATGGTCTCTGGTATATGTTCTCTGATACATGGTCTCTGATATATGGTCTCTGATATATGTTCTCTGATATATGATCTCTGATATATGGTCTCTGATATATGATCTCTGATATGGTCTCTGATATGGTCTCTGATATATGGTCTCTGATATGGTCTCTGATATCGTCTCTGATATATGGTCTCTGATATGGTCTCTGATATATGATCTCTGATATGGTCTCTGAGATATGGTCTCTGATATATGGTCTCTGATACGGTCTCTGATATATGATCTCTTATATGGTCTCTGATATATGGTCTCTGATATACGGTCTCTGATATATGGTCTCTGATATATGGTCTCTGATATATGATCTCTGATATATGGTCTCTGATATATGATCTCTGATATATGGTCTCTGATATATGATCTCTGATATATGGTCTCTGATATATGATCTCTGATATTTGGTCTCTGATATATGGTCTCTGATATATGGTCTCTGATATATGTTCTCTGATATATGGTCTCTGATATGTGTAAAACCATGTGACTGACACAGTCTCAGTGAGGAGCAAAAACGTCAAACTGAAAAACATGACCAGATTACGAACAAGCAGGAGAGAAAACATATCATTTGACATGGTGTGTGTGTGTGTGTGTGTGTGTGTGTGTGTGTGTGTGTGTGTGTGTGTGTGTGTGTGTGTGTGTGTGTGTATCTTGCTCTGCGAGTTTGAGTGTTGACAGATGGCTTATCGTCTGGAGTCAGCACCTCGCGCGACAAACACACACAGCCCTTACCCCGACCACAGACCCTGAACTTATCATACATATAGATGGAGAAAACAGACATGTATATGTATTTAGAAGGGAGGGAGAGAGAGAGAGAGAGAGAGAGAGAGAGAGAGAGAGAGACAGAGACAGAGACAGAGACAGAGACAGAGAGAGAGACACAGAGAGAGAGGGAGACAGAGAGAGAGAGAGGAAGGAAGGAAGGAAGGAAGGAAGGAAGGAAGGAAGGAAGGAAGGAAGGAAGGAAGGAAGGAAGGAAGGAAGGAAGGAAGGAGGGAGGGAGGGAGGGAGGGAGGGAGGGAGGGAGGGAGGGAGGGAGGGAGGGAGGGAGGGAGGGAGGGAGGGAGGAGGATAGGGAGGTAGGGAGCGAAGGAAGGAAGGAAGGAAGGAAGGAAGGAAGGAAGGAAGGAAGGAAGGAAGGAAGGAAGGAAGGAAGGAAGGAAGGAAGGAAGGAAGGAAGGAAGGAAGGAAGGAAGGAAGGAAGGAAGGAAGGAAGGAAGGAAGGAAGGAAGGAAGGAAGGAAGGAAGGAAGGAAGGGAGGTCCTCCTCTCCTAAGTTAACCACTGAGGTCCCAGTCTGGTGATTAGTGTCATTTCCTCAGGAGGGAGGGAGGGAGGGAGGACAGCATTAGTGTAAACCTGAACACCAGCTGTACTACTGCCATGGTCACATCACTGCTATTGACCATCCACTCTCTACCCCATCTGATACAAGCACAGCAGTTAGACTAGAGAAATAGGAACCCATCTACAACTCTCTTACAATTAGACTAGATAAAGAGGAACCCATCTACAACTCTCTTACAGTTAGACTAGAGAAAGAGGAACCCATCTACAACTCTCTCTGTACTGCACTGTACTGTACTGTAGTCTTATAACAGGCTGCTACACTGTTTTGAACTCGGTGATACAGTACTCTGTGTTGGCACCAGACCTTTACATGCTCCAGATCTTTCACCACTGACAAATTAAGCAGCAGGCATATTTCCACTGAGCTGAAACATTGTCTGCTTCCTTTTGGCTCAGGGGGGACAGGGGGAGGAGGGGACAGAGAGAGGAGGGGACAGAGAGAGGAGGGGACAGGGGGAGGAGGGGACAGAGAGAGGATGGGACAGGGATGAGGGGACAGAGAGAGGAG
>NC_088414.1:44143100-44145600 GCF_034236695.1 Oncorhynchus nerka
AGGGACAGTGTCTGACAGACCAACCAACCTGTCCTCTCTGATGAGGCTAGGGACAGTGTCTGACAGACCAACCAACCTGCACATGTCCTCTCTGATGAGGATAGGCTAGGGACAGTGTCTGACAGACCAACCAACCTGTCCTCTCTGATGAGGCTAGGGACAGTGTCTGACAGACCAACCAACCTGCACATGTCCTCTCTGATGAGGCTAGGGACAGTGTCTGACAGACCAACCAACCTGCACATGTCCTCTCTGATGAGGCTAGGGACAGTGTCTGACAGACCAACCAACCTGCACATGTCCTCTCTGATGAGGCTAGGGACAGTGTCTGACAGACCAACCAACCTGTCCTCTCTGATGAGGCTAGGGACAGTGTCTGACAGACCAACCAACCTGCACATGTCCTCTCTGATGAGGCTAGGGACAGTGTCTGACAGACCAACCAACCTGTCCTCTCTGATGAGGCTAGGGACAGTGTCTGACAGACCAACCAACCTGCACATGTCCTCTCTGATGAGGATAGGGACAGTGTCTGACAGACCAACCAACCTGCACATGTCCTCTCTGATGAGGATAGGGACAGTGTCTGACAGACCAACCAACCTGCACATGTCCTCTATGATGAGGCTAGGGACAGTGTCTGACAGACCAACCAACCTGTCCTCTCTGATGAGGCTAGGGACAGTGTCTGACAGACCAACCAACCTGCACATGTCCTCTCTGATGAGGATAGGGACAGTGTCTGACAGACCAACCAACCTGTCCTCTCTGATGAGGCTAGGGACAGTGTCTGACAGACCAACCAACCTGCACATGTCCTCTCTGATGAGGCTAGGGACAGTGTCTGACAGACCAACCAACCTGCACATGTCCCTCTGATGAGGCTAGGGACAGTGTCTGACAGACCAACCAACCTGCACATGTCCTCTCTGATGAGGCTAGGGACAGTGTCTGACAGACCAACCAACCTGTCCTCTCTGATGAGGCTAGGGACAGTGTCTGACAGACCAACCAACCTGTCCTCTCTGATGAGGCTAGGGACAGTGTCTGACAGACCAACCAACCTGCACATGTCCTCTCTGATGAGGCTAGGGACAGTGTCTGACAGACCAACCAACCTGTCCTCTCTGATGAGGATAGGGACAGTGTCTGACAGACCAACCAACCTGCACATGTCCTCTCTGATGAGGCTAGGGACAGTGTCTGACAGACCAACCAACCTGTCCTCTCTGATGAGGATAGGGACAGTGTCTGACAGACCAACCAACCTGCACATGTCCTCTCTGATGAGGCTAGGGACAGTGTCTGACAGACCAACCAACCTGCACATGTCCTCTCTGATGAGGCTAGGGACAGTGTCTGACAGACCAACCAACCTGTCCTCTCTGATGAGGCTAGGGACAGTGTCTGACAGACCAACCAACCTGTCCTCTCTGATGAGGATAGGGACAGTGTCTGACAGACCAACCAACCTGTCCTCTCTGATGAGGCTAGGGACAGTGTCTGACAGACCAACCAACCTGCACATGTCCTCTCTGATGAGGCTAGGGACAGTGTCTGACAGACCAACCAACCTGCACATGTCCTCTCTGATGAGGCTAGGGACAGTGTCTGACAGACCAACCAACCTGCACATGTCCTCTCTGATGAGGCTAGGGACAGTGTCTGACAGACCAACCAACCTGCACATGTCCTCTCTGATGAGGATAGGGACAGTGTCTGACAGACCAACCAACCTGCACATGTCCTCTCTGATGAGGCTAGGGACAGTGTCTGACAGACCAACCAACATGTCCTCTCTGATGAGGATAGGGACAGTGTCTGACAGACCAACCAACCTGCACATGTCCTCTCTGATGAGGCTAGGGACAGTGTCTGACAGACCAACCTGCACATGTCCTCTCTGATGAGGATAGGCTAGGGACAGTGTCTGACAGACCAACCAACCTGCACATGTCCTCTCTGATGAGGATAGGGACAGTGTCTGACAGACCAACCAACCTGCACATGTCCTCTCTGATGAGGCTAGGGACAGTGTCTGACAGACCAACCAACCTGCACATGTCCTCTCTGATGAGGCTAGGGACAGTGTCTGACAGACCAACCAACCTGTCCTCTCTGATGAGGCTAGGGACAGTGTCTGACAGACCAACCAACCTGCACATGTCCTCTCTGATGAGGATAGGGACAGTGTCTGACAGACCAACCAACCTGCACATGTCCTCTCTGATGAGGATAGGGACAGTGTCTGACAGACCAACCAACCTGCACATGTCCTCTATGATGAGGCTAGGGACAGTGTCTGACAGACCAACCAACCTGTCCTCTCTGATGAGGCTAGGGACAGTGTCTGACAGACCAACCAACCTGCACATGTCCTCTCTGATGAGGATAGGGACAGTGTCTGACAGACCAACCAACCTGTCCTCTCTGATGAGGCTAGGGACAGTGTCTGACAGACCAACCAACCTGCACATGTCCTCTCTGATGAGGCTAGGGA
>NC_088414.1:44150600-44153100 GCF_034236695.1 Oncorhynchus nerka
TATCAGATAATAGCTTCTCATGCTTTCGCCGAAAAGCATTTTACAAATCTGACTTGGTGGATAGATTCACAACGAGTGTAGCTTTAATTCAGTACCTTGTATGTGTGTATTAATGAAAGTTTGAGTTTTATCAAAAACTATACGTGGCGCACTTGAAATTTCCGCTGATTTGATCCCCACTGCGGGAGCACTTCCCTAACAAGATGATCCTTTATCCTACTCCACCTGTCCTCCTCCTCTTCTTCTCCTCTTCCTCCTGGCTGACGGCTGAGTGATGGTGACCCTACATTCTCAGATATATTCTCACGGCAACCAAATTCCTTCTCCTGCAACTTCCCTGCCCAGCTCCCCTTCACCTCTAATCACAAAACAGAGGGATGAAGAGTGGAGGATGAAGAGTGGAGGAGACGTGAGGACTGGGCTGTCAGGTGTGATTCTGTCTCAGCTGTCCTGAGGTACATATTTAACCCTCTCTCTCACACACACTAATATCCACTGGAATACCATGTTGAGTTGTGTAACATTGTTACATCGGCTAGGGCCCTCCCACCCCTGTCAGTGAGTTTCCCAGACTTCCTGCTGATTAAACCAGACCTGGGCCACCATCACCGATCACTCTGTCTACTTTTACCGACAAAACCCAACCCCACTTCCAACCTGACCCAACCCACTTCCAACCCCAACCTGACCCAACCCACTTCCAACCTGACCCAACCCACTTCCAACCCAACCTGACCCAACCCACTTCCAACCTGACCCACTCCAACCCACTTCCAACCTGACCCAACCCACTTCCAACCCCAACCTGACCCAACCCAACCCACTTCCAACCCCAACCTGACCCAACCCACTTCCAACCCCAACCTGACCCAACCCAACCTAACCCAACCCACTTCCAACCCCAACCTGACCCAACCCAACCCACTTCCAAACCCAACCTGACCCAACCCACTTCCAACCCCAAACTGACCCAGCCCAGCCCAACCTGACCCAACCCAACTTTGAAAGGCTGGTCATGGCTAACATCAACAACATCCTCCCGGACACCCTAGACCCACTCCAATTCGCATTCCGCCCCAACAAATCAACAGATGACGCAACCTCAATCACACAATCATAAAATGAGAACCTATGTGAGAATGCTGTTCATTGACTACAGCTCAGCGCCAAAAAGCTCATCACTAAGCTAAGGACTGGGACTAAACACCTCCCTCTGCAACTGGATTCTGGACTTCCCGACGGGCTGCCCCCAGGTGGTAAGAGTATGCAACAACACGTCTGCCACGCTGATCCTTAACACTGGGGCCCCTCAGGGGTGTGTACTTAGTCCCCTCCTGTACTCCCTATTCACCCACCACGGCATGGCCAAACACGACTCCAACATCATCATAAAGTTTGCTGACGACACAACAGTGGTAGGCCTGATC
This sequence comes from Oncorhynchus nerka, assembly GCF_034236695.1. Classification (NCBI taxonomy): domain Eukaryota; kingdom Metazoa; phylum Chordata; class Actinopteri; order Salmoniformes; family Salmonidae; genus Oncorhynchus; species Oncorhynchus nerka. The sequence goes on from NC_088414.1 coordinate 44,152,028, forward strand.
ACTGACAACGATGAGACGGCCTATAGTGAGGAGGTTAGAGAACTGGCCCACACTGAAGCATGCACGAGAGCACCAGCTGTTCTGGATGACTGTGTGATACTCGCTCTCGGTAGCCGTAGTGAACAAAACCTTTAGACAGGTCAACATTCACAAAGCCGCTGAAGTTAATAAGACACCTGACAGTTGGTCTGGACATCAACCTCTCCCTCAATGTGAGCAAGACTAAGGAGCTGATCGTGGACTACAGGAAAAGGAGGGCCGAACAGGCCCCCCATTAACATGGACGGACTGTAGTGGAGCGGGTCGAGAGTTTCAAGTTCCTTGGTGTCCACATCACCAACAAACTATCATGGTCCAAACACACCAAGACAATCGTGAAGAGGGCACAACAAAACCTATTCCCCCTCAGGAGACTGAAAAGATTTGACATGGGTCCTCAGATCCTCAAAAGGTTCTACAGCTGCACCATCGAGAGCATCCTGACTAGTTGCATCACCGCCTGGTATGGCAACTGCTCGGCATCTGACCGCAAGGCGCTACAGAGGGTAGTGGGTACGGCCCAGTACATCACTACAGGGAGGGAGGGAGGGAGGGAGGGAGGGAGGGAGGGAGGGAGGGAGGGAAAGAAAGAGATACTGTAGGTCACCTACTGTACATTCCCAGAGACTGTGCTGAAGCAGTTATTATGAATGAGAGTCTACTTCACAGTGAATAATATCTCTGATGCCTTCTACTAAACCACCTGGATGTGATGTATAGGAGCCATACTACTGTACACATGACCTACTGTACTGTTCTGCTACAGAACAGAAGACATCCCAATAACATAGTGCTGTTCAGCTGACGGTCAGGATGACAGAGACTCTATGTTCAGGAGGATCAACTGACAACATACAGAACCATCAATAAGGAAATACAGGGACGCTTTGTTCAGGAGGATCAACTGACAACATACAGAACCATCAATAAGGAAATACAGGGACGCTTTGTTCAGGAGGATCAACTGACAACATACAGAACCATCAATAAGGAAATACAGGGACGCTTTGTTCAGGAGGATCAACTGACAACAT
>NC_088414.1:44155600-44168100 GCF_034236695.1 Oncorhynchus nerka
GACCATCCTTCACGTTAGAGAGAAGAGGTAGTTAATGGGACCATCCTTCACGTTAGAGAGAAGAGGTAGTTAATGGGACCATCCTTCATGTTAGAGAGAAGAGGTAGTTAATGGGACCATCCTTCATGTTAGAGAGAAGAGGTAGTTAATGGGACCATAGAGAGAAGAGGTAGTTAATGGGACCATCCTTCATGTTAGAGAGAAGAGGTAGTTAATGGGACCATCCTTCACATTAGAGAGAAGAGGTAGTTAATGGGACCATCCTTCATGTTACAGTGAAAAGGAATATCTGTCTGTCCTGATTACATCAACTAAGTCAAATTAAATCAAAGTTTATTGGTCGCGTACGCAGATTTTGCAGGTATTTAAGCAGGTGCAGTGAAATGTTTACGTTACTAGCTCCAGCAGTGCAGTAGAACGTCTAGCAAATACAAATAAATTAAGAAATTAGACATCTGTGGCATGGTATTGTGTGACAAATATTGTAGAGTCTATGAACTGGGTGAGTCTTTGACCATTTTGGGGGTTTTGCTCTGACACCGCCTATTATATATGTCCTGGATGGCAAGAAGCTTGGCCCCAGTGATGTACTGGGCTGTTCGCACTACCCTCTGTTGCGCATTACGGTCAGACCAGGCAACTGGTCAGCATGCTCTAGAATTTTTTGAGGATCTGAGGACCCATGCCAAATCTTTTCAGTCTCCTGAGGGGGTAAAGGTGTTGTTGAGCCCTCTTCACGACTGTCTTGGTGTGTTTGGAACATGATAGTTCGTTGGTGATGCGGACACCAAGGAGCTTGAAACTCTTGACCCGCTCCACTACAACCGCGTCGAAGAGAATGGGGGTGTGCTCTGTCCTCCTTTTCCTGCAGTACACGATCAGCTCCTATGTCTTCCTCACATTGAGGGAGAGGTTGTTGTCCTGGCACCACATGGCCAGGTCTCTGACCTCCTCCCTAAAGACTGTCTCATCGTTGTCGGTGATCAGGCCTACCACTCTTGTGTCATAAGCAAACTTCATGATGGTGTTGGAGTCGTGCCTGGCCACGCAGTTGTGGGTGAACAGGGAGTACAGGAGGGGACTAAGTACGCACCCCTGAGGGGCCACCGTGTTGAGGATCAGCGTGGCAAATGTGTTGTTTCCTACCCTTACCACCTGGGGGCGGCCCATCAGGGAGTCCAAGGTCAAGTTGCAGAGGGAGGTGTTTAGTCCCAGCTGTAGTCAATGAATAGCATTCTCACATAGGTGTTACTTTTGTCCTGGTGGGAAATGGCAGTGTGGAGTGCAAATGAGATTGAGTCATCTGTGGATCTGTTGGGGCGGTATGCGAATTGGAGTGGGTCTAGGGTTCCTGGGGTATTGGTGTTTAAGTGAGCCATGACCAGCCTTTCAAAGCACTTCATGGCTACCGACATGAGTGCTTTGGGGCGGTAATCATTTATGCAGGTTGCCTTTGCTTTCTTGGGCACAGGGACTATGGTGGTCTGCTTGAAACATGTAGGTATTACAGACTCGGTCAGGGAGAATTTGGAAATATCAGTAAAGACACTTGACAGTTGGTCCGCGTATGCTCTGAGTACACGTCCTGGTAATCCATCTGGCCCCGTGGCTTTGTGAATGTTGACCTGTTTAAAGATGTTGCTCAGGTCGGATACGGAGTTATCCGGAACAGCTGAAGCTCTCATGCATGTTTCAGTGTTACTTGCAAAGAAGTGACCATAAAAGGCATTCAGCTCGTCTGGTAGGCTCACGTCACTGGGCAGCTCGCGGCTGGGTTTCCTTGGTAGTCCGTAATAGTTTTCAAGCCCTGCCACATCCGACGAGCGTAGGAGCCGGTGTAGTAGGATTCTATCTTAGTCCTGTATAGATGTTTTGCATGTCTGATGGTTCGTCTGAGGGCATAGCGGGATTTCTTATAAGCGTCAGGATTAGAATCCCGCTCCTTGAAAGCGGCAGCTCTAGCTTTTAGCTCGGTGCAGATGTTGCCCGTAATCCATGGCTTCTGATTGGGATATGTACGTACGTTCACTGTGGGGATGACGTCGTCAATGCACTTATTGATGAAGCCGGTGACAGGTGGATTACTGCACAATTTCAATGCATTAATCCCGGAACATATTCCAGTCTGTGCTAGCAAAACAGTCCTGTCGTTTAGCAGCTCTTTGCTGTATTCCTTGACAGTATATCTCTAGTCATGGTTTTAAATGTTTTGAAATCTCAGAGTATCAACTTTTCTGTAGCTTTCTTTTCATGCCTGCTACGTTACTGCAGACACAGTGATCTGAGCCATCCGATTGGCCAGCAATAGGCCTATAGAGCACTTGATTTGCCTTCCGGGGCAGCCGGGAAGGCAGAGTTTGTACCTTCAGACACATGAAAGGGTTCAAAACAGCAACAGTTTGCCTACCTGGAGCGCAGGGCAGCTAAATCAGGTGCACCTACCACCAACGACGAGGAATGCCTTGGAGATGGAGATCGACCGGTTGGTGACCACTGCTCTAGAAAGTTGAGTGAAGCTCAATCTCGAGTTTCTCTCAGTGGGCTGATATTTCTTCTGCAATGCAGTCTCTGGGAGATGTGTGGCAGTCTGGGGGAGATGTGTGGCAGTCTGGGGGAGATGTGTGGCAGTCCTCGGGGAGATGTGTGGCAGTCTGGGGGAGATGTGTGGCAGTCTGGGGGAGATGTGTGGCAGTCCTCGGGGAGATGTGTGGCAGTCCTGGGGAGATGTGTGGCAGTCCTCGGGGAGATGTGTGGCAGTCTGGGGGAGATGTGTGGCAGTCTGGGGGAGATGTGTGGCAGTCTGGGGGAGATGTGTGGCAGTCTGGGGGAGATGTGTGGCAGTCCCAGGGAGATGTGTGGCAGTCTCTGGGAGATGTGCGGCAGTCTCTGGGAGATGTGCAGCAGTCTCTGGGAGATGTGAGGCAGTCTCTGGGAGATGTGTGGCAGTCTCTGGGAGATGTGTGGCATTCTCTGGGAGATGTGCGGCAGTCTGGGGGAGATGTGTGGCAGTCCTCGGGGAGATGTGCGGCAGTCCCAGGGAGATGTGTGGCAGTCCTGGGGGAGATGTGCGGCAGTCTCTGGGGGAGATGTGCGGCAGTCCTGGGAGATGTGCGGCAGTCTCTGGGAGATGTGTGGCAGTCTCTGGGAGATGTGTGGCAGTCCTGGGGGAGATGTGCGGCAGTCCTGGGGGAGATGTGCGGCAGTCCTCGGGGAGATGTGCGGCAGTCCTGGGGGAGATGTGCGGCAGTCCTGGGGGAGATGTGCGGCAGTCCTGGGGGAGATGTGCGGCAGTCCCAGGGAGATGTGCGGCAGTCCCAGGGAGATGTGCGGCAGTCCCAGGGAGATGTGCGGCAGTCTCTGGGAGATGTGCGGCAGTCTCTGGGAGATGTGTGGCAGTCCCAGGGAGATGTGTGGCAGTCCCGGGGAGATGTGAGGCAGTCCTCAGGGAGATGTGTGGCAGTCCTGGGGGAGATGTGCGGCAGTCCTGGGAGATGTGCGGCAGTCTCTGGGAGATGTGCGGCAGTCCTGGGGGAGATGTGTGGCAGTCTCTGGGAGATGTGTGGCAGTCCCAGGGAGATGTGCGGCAGTCCCAGGGAGATGTGCGGCAGTCTCTGGGAGATGTGTGGCAGTCCCAGGGAGATGTGCGGCAGTCCCAGGGAGATGTGCGGCAGTCCCAGGGAGATGTGCGGCAGTCCCAGGGAGATGTGCGGCAGTCCCAGGGAGATGTGTGGCAGTCCTCGGGGAGATGTGCGGCAGTCCTGGGGGAGATGTGCGGCAGTCCTGGGAGATGTGCGGCAGTCTCTGGGAGATGTGCGGCAGTCTCTGGGAGATGTGCGGCAGTCTCTGGGAGATGTGCGGCAGTCCTGGGGGAGATGTGTGGCAGTCACTGGGAGATGTGTGGCAGTCCCAGGGAGATGTGCGGCAGTCCCAGGGAGATGTGCGGCAGTCTCTGGGAGATGTGTGGCAGTCCCAGGGAGATGTGCGGCAGTCCCAGGGAGATGTGCGGCAGTCCCAGGGAGATGTGCGGCAGTCCCAGGGAGATGTGTGGCAGTCTCTGGGAGATGTGTGGCAGTCTCTGGGAGATGTGCGGCAGTCCTGGGGGAGATGTGCGGCAGTCCTGGGGGAGATGTGTGGCAGTCTCAGGGAGATGTGTGGCAGTCTCTGGGAGATGTGCGGCAGTCTCTGGGAGATGTGCGGCAGTCCTGGGGGAGATGTGCGGCAGTCCTCGGGGAGATGTGCGGCAGTCCTCGGGGAGATGTGTGGCAGTCCCAGGGAGATGTGTGGCAGTCTCAGGGAGATGTGTGGCAGTCTCTGGGAGATGTGTGGCAGTCCTCGGGGAGATGTGTGGCAGTCCCTGGGAGATGTGTGGCAGTCCCAGGGAGATGTGCGGCAGTCTGGGGGAGATGTGTGGCAGTCCTGGGGGAGATGTGCGGCAGTCTCTGGGGGAGATGTGTGGCAGTCTCTGGGAGATGTGCGGCAGTCCTGGGGAGATGTGCGGCAGTCCTCGGGAGATGTGCGGCAGTCCTGGGGAGATGTGCGGCAGTCCTGGGAGATGTGCGGCAGTCTCTGGGAGATGTGCGGCAGTCCTGGGAGATGTGTGGCAGTCTCTGGGAGATGTGCGGCAGTCCTGGGGGAGATGTGTGGCAGTCCCAGGGAGATGTGCGGCAGTCCCAGGGAGATGTGCGGCAGTCCTCGGGGAGATGTGCGGCAGTCCTCGGGGAGATGTGCGGCAGTCCTCGGGGAGATGTGTGGCAGTCCCAGGGAGATGTGTGGCAGTCTCTGGGAGATGTGCGGCAGTCCTGGGGGAGATGTGCGGCAGTCCTCGGGGAGATGTGTGGCAGTCCCTGGGAGATGTGCGGCAGTCCTGGGGGAGATGTGCGGCAGTCCTCGGGGAGATGTGTGGCAGTCCCAGGGAGATGTGTGGCAGTCTCAGGGAGATGTGTGGCAGTCTCTGGGAGATGTGTGGCAGTCCTCGGGGAGATGTGTGGCAGTCCCTGGGAGATGTGTGGCAGTCCCAGGGAGATGTGCGGCAGTCTGGGGGAGATGTGTGGCAGTCCTGGGGGAGATGTGCGGCAGTCTCTGGGGGAGATGTGTGGCAGTCTCTGGGAGATGTGCGGCAGTCCTGGGGGAGATGTGCGGCAGTCCTCGGGGAGATGTGCGGCAGTCCTGGGGGAGATGTGCGGCAGTCCTGGGAGATGTGCGGCAGTCTCTGGGAGATGTGCGGCAGTCCTGGGAGATGTGTGGCAGTCTCTGGGAGATGTGCGGCAGTCCTGGGGGAGATGTGTGGCAGTCCCAGGGAGATGTGCGGCAGTCCCAGGGAGATGTGCGGCAGTCCTCGGGGAGATGTGCGGCAGTCCTCGGGGAGATGTGCGGCAGTCCTCGGGGAGATGTGTGGCAGTCCCAGGGAGATGTGTGGCAGTCTCTGGGAGATGTGCGGCAGTCCTGGGGGAGATGTGCGGCAGTCCTCGGGGAGATGTGTGGCAGTCCCTGGGAGATGTGCGGCAGTCCTGGGGGAGATGTGCGGCAGTCCTGGGGGAGATGTGCGGGAGTCTCAGGGAGATGTGCGGCAGTCCCAGGGAGATGTGCGGCAGTCTCTGGGAGATGTGTGGCAGTCCCAGGGAGATGTGCGGCAGTCCCAGGGAGATGTGCGGCAGTCCCAGGGAGATGTGCGGCAGTCCCAGGGAGATGTGCGGCAGTCCTGGGGGAGATGTGTGGCAGTCTCTGGGAGATGTGTGGCAGTCCCAGGGAGATGTGCGGCAGTCCCAGGGAGATGTGCGGCAGTCTCTGGGAGATGTGTGGCAGTCCCAGGGAGATGTGCGGCAGTCCCAGGGAGATGTGCGGCAGTCCCAGGGAGATGTGCGGCAGTCCCAGGGAGATGTGCGGCAGTCCCAGGGAGATGTGCGGCAGTCCCAGGGAGATGTGCGGCAGTCTCTGGGAGATGTGTGGCAGTCCTCGGGGAGATGTGCGGCAGTCCTGGGGGAGATGTGCGGCAGTCCTGGGAGATGTGCGGCAGTCTCTGGGAGATGTGCGGCAGTCTCTGGGAGATGTGCGGCAGTCTCTGGGAGATGTGCGGCAGTCCTGGGGGAGATGTGTGGCAGTCACTGGGAGATGTGTGGCAGTCCCAGGGAGATGTGCGGCAGTCCCAGGGAGATGTGCGGCAGTCTCTGGGAGATGTGTGGCAGTCCCAGGGAGATGTGCGGCAGTCCCAGGGAGATGTGCGGCAGTCCCAGGGAGATGTGCGGCAGTCCCAGGGAGATGTGCGGCAGTCCCAGGGAGATGTGTGGCAGTCTCTGGGAGATGTGTGGCAGTCTCTGGGAGATGTGCGGCAGTCCTGGGGGAGATGTGCGGCAGTCCTGGGGGAGATGTGTGGCAGTCTCAGGGAGATGTGTGGCAGTCTCTGGGAGATGTGCGGCAGTCTCTGGGAGATGTGCGGCAGTCCTGGGGGAGATGTGCGGCAGTCCTCGGGGAGATGTGCGGCAGTCCTCGGGGAGATGTGTGGCAGTCCCAGGGAGATGTGTGGCAGTCTCAGGGAGATGTGTGGCAGTCTCTGGGAGATGTGTGGCAGTCCTCGGGGAGATGTGTGGCAGTCCCTGGGAGATGTGTGGCAGTCCCAGGGAGATGTGCGGCAGTCTGGGGGAGATGTGTGGCAGTCCTGGGGGAGATGTGCGGCAGTCTCTGGGGGAGATGTGTGGCAGTCTCTGGGAGATGTGCGGCAGTCCTGGGGGAGATGTGCGGCAGTCCTCAGGGAGATGTGCGGCAGTCCTGGGGGAGATGTGCGGCAGTCCTGGGAGATGTGCGGCAGTCTCTGGGAGATGTGCGGCAGTCCTGGGAGATGTGTGGCAGTCTCTGGGAGATGTGCGGCAGTCCTGGGGGAGATGTGTGGCAGTCCCAGGGAGATGTGCGGCAGTCCCAGGGAGATGTGCGGCAGTCCTCGGGGAGATGTGCGGCAGTCCTCGGGGAGATGTGTGGCAGTCCCAGGGAGATGTGTGGCAGTCTCTGGGAGATGTGCGGCAGTCCTGGGGGAGATGTGCGGCAGTCCTCGGGGAGATGTGTGGCAGTCCCTGGGAGATGTGCGGCAGTCCTGGGGGAGATGTGCGGCAGTCCTGGGGGAGATGTGCGGGAGTCTCAGGGAGATGTGCGGCAGTCCTCTGGGAGATGTGCGGCAGTCCTGGGGGAGATGTGTGGCAGTCTCTGGGAGATGTGTGGCAGTCCCAGGGAGATGTGCGGCAGTCCCAGGGAGATGTGCGGCAGTCCCAGGGAGATGTGTGGCAGTCCCAGGGAGATGTGCGGCAGTCCCAGGGAGATGTGCGGCAGTCTCTGGGAGATGTGCGGCAGTCCTGGGGGAGATGTGCGGCAGTCCTGGGGGAGATGTGCGGCAGTCCTGGGGGAGATGTGCGGCAGTCTCAGGGAGATGTGCGGCAGTCTCAGGGAGATGTGTGGCAGTCTCTGGGAGATGTGCGGCAGTCTCTGGGAGATGTGCGGCAGTCCTGGGGGAGATGTGCGGCAGTCCTGGGGGAGATGTGCGGCAGTCCTGGTGGAGATGTGCGGCAGTCCTCGGGGAGATGTGCGGCAGTCCTCGGGGAGATGTGTGGCAGTCCTCGGGGAGATGTGTGGCAGTCCCAGGGAGATGTGTGGCAGTCCCAGGGAGATGTGTGGCAGTCCCAGGGAGATGTGCGGCAGTCTCTGGGATACTGCACACCCACGGACGCACGCGGAACATTGGTGACAATGTTGGTGACAATAAACAGGTCCCGAACATCTCTAAAACTAAGAGCATTGTATTTGGTACAAATCATTCCCTAAGTTCTAGACCTCAGCTGAATCTGGTCATGAAGACTGTGGCTGTTGAACAAGTTGAGGAGACTAAATTAATTGGTGTTACCTTAGATTGTAAACTGTCATGGTTAAAACATATAGATTCAATGGTTGTAAAGATTGGGAGAGGTCTGTCTGTAATAAAGAGATTGGGAGAGGTCTGTCTGTAATAAAGAGATGGGGAGAGGTCTGTCTGCCATGAAGAGATGGGGAGAGGTCTGTCTGTAATAAAGAGATGGGGAGAGGTCTGTCTGTAATAAAGAGATGGGGAGAGGTCTGTCCCTAATAGAGAGATGGGGAGAGGTCTGTCTGTAATAAAGAGATGGGGAGAGGTCTGTCTGTAATATAGAGATGGGGAGAGGTCTGTCCCTAATAAAGAGATGGTCAGAGGTCTGTCTGTAATAAAGAGATGGGGAGAGGTCTGTCCCTAATAAAGAGATGCTCTGCTTTTTCGTACACCACACTCCACAAAGCAAGTCCTGCAGGCTCTAGTTTTGTCTTATCTTGATTATTGTCCAGTCATATGGTCAAGTGATGCAAAGGAGGACCTAGATAATTAAGCTGCAGCTGGTCCAGAACAGAGTGGAACGCTTGGCTCTTCATTGTAATCAGAGGACTCACATCAATACTATGCATGCCAGTCTGCTTTGGCTAAGAGCTGAGGAAAGACTGACTGCATCGCTTCTTGTTTTTATAAGAAACGTTATAAGAAACAACCTACTTGTTGTGTGCAGCACCTCTCCTCCATGTGACCTACTTGTTGTGTGCAGCACCTCTCCCCCATGTGACCTACTTGTTGTGTGCAGCACCTCTCCTCCATGTGACCTACTTGTTGTGTGCAGCACCTCTCCTCCATGTGACCTACTTGTTGTGTGCAGCACCTCTCCTCCATGTGACCTACTTGTTGTGTGCAGCACCTCTCCTCCATGTGACCTACTTGTTGTGTGCAGCACCTCTCCTCCATGTGACCTACTTGTTGTGTGCAGCACCTCTCCTCCATGTGACCTACTTGTTGTGTGCAGCACCTCTCCTCCATGTGACCTACTTGTTGTGTGCATGTACTGACATGTGGAACTGATAGATGCACACACACACACAACTACATGTTAATGTTTATAAAATGTAAATGGTAAATTATTTTGTCTGTAATGTATTTTTTTCTAATCAAATCTCTGTCTGTCTGGTCTGGTCTGGTCTGGTCTGGTCTGTCTGTCTGTCTGTCTGTCTGTCTGTCTGTCTGTCTGTCTGTCTGTCTGTCTGTCTGTCTGTCTGTCTGTCTGTCTGTCTGTCTGTCTGTCTGTCTGTCTGTCTGTCTGGTCTGGTCTGGTCTGGTCTGGTCTGGTCTGGTCTGTCTGTCTGTCTGTCTGTCTGTCTGTCTGTCTGTCTGTCTGTCTGTCTGTCATCAAACCTCTCTCTCTCTCTCTGTCTGTCTCTCTCTGTCTCTCACTCCTGGGTGTGATATTAGAGTGAAATGGCTGGCTGCCCACTCTCTGTCTGCTCCCATTCCCCTATCCTCTGTCATATTCTACTGAGACACACACACACACACACACACACACACACACACACACACACACACACAGACGAAGTAGTCCGACCCCACCTCCCTGTCCTCTTTCTCTCCATCTCTCCCGTCGTCATGGTAACCATTACTCCCTCCTCCGCAACCTGCTCCCTGTTTTCACACCACACGCAGTCATCCGTCCATTTCCCTTCCCCTCCTTTTCTCTATCCTCTCCTCTTCATCCTCCTATCTTTCTCACCTGATTCCTGATTCAGGTCTCTAAAGCTTTGTTCACACTGCAAGCCTTAATGCTCAAATCAGTTTGGTTTTTCAAATCCGTTTTGGACTACTGACCGTCCAAACAGCAAGTTACAAGTGACCAAATCAGATGTGTGTGTGTGTGTGTGTTCAGACAGCAGTCATTTGCTGACATGGCTTCGCTAGTTGTCGAAGTAACAAGAGGTGTGTGAGCGGTGGTGTCGTCTGATTGGCGGTGGTGCCAATCAGACTACAAGCTAAGGTGACAACAACGTACGACAACAACGTAGGCCAACGTCCTCAGTTGCTTTGCATGTTCAAGATCATACTGTAACAACACTTTTTACAGCCTCGAAGGATACGATGATCCAACTTTCAAAACAAGTCCTTTTTGGCTAGCCACAGCAGTCCACTAGCTAGCCACAGCAGTCCACTAGCTAGCCACAGCAGTCCACTAGCTAGCCACAGCAGTCAACTAGCTATCCACAGCAGTCAACTAGCTAGCCACAGCAGTCTACTAGCTAGTCACAGCAGTCCACTAGCTAGCTAGCCGCAGCAGTCCACTAGCTAGCTAGCCGCAGCAGTCTACTAGCTAGGAGTCCAATAGCTAGCTAGGTAGCTGTTTACCTTTCTAGCACAATAACTAATTTGTCTAATTTGTCTAGATGTTAATATGTCATGAGGTGGTTAGTTTAGATGTTTCTGTGTGTTAATATGTCGTGAGGTGGTTAGTTTAGATGTATCTGTGTGTTAATATGTCGTGAGGTGGTTAGTTTAGATGTTTCTGTGTGTTAATATGTCATGAGGTGGTTAGTTTAGATGTTTCTGTGTGTTAATATGTCGTGAGGTGGTTAGTTTAGATGTATCTGTGTGTTAATATGTCGTGAGGTGGTTAGTTTAGATGTTTCTGTGTGTTAATATGTCGTGAGGTGGTTAGTTTAGATGTATCTGTGTGTTAATATGTCGTGAGGTGGTTAGTTTAGATGTTTCTGTGTGTTAATATGTCATGAGGTGGTTAGTTTAGATGTTTCTGTGTGTTAATATGTCGTGAGGTGGTTAGTTTAGATGTATCTGTGTGTTAATATGTCGTGAGGTGGTTAGTTTAGATGTTTCTGTGTGTTAATATGTCGTGAGGTGGTTAGTTTAGATGTATCTGTGTGTTAATATGTCGTGAGGTGGTTAGTTTAGATGTTTCTGTGTGTTAATATGTCGTGAGGTGGTTAGTTTAGATGTATCTGTGTGTTAATATGTCGTGAGGTAGTTAAGTCTAGATGTATCTGTGTGTTAATATGTCGTGAGGTAGTTAAGTTTAGATGTTTCTGTGTGTTAATATGTCGTGAGGTAGTTAAGTTTAGATGTTTCTGTGTGTTAATATGTTGTGAGGTGGTTAGTTTAGATGTATCTGTGTGTTAATATGTCATGAGGTGGTTAGTTTAGATGTTTCTGTGTGTTAATATGTCGTGAGGTAGTTAAGTCTAGATGTTTCTGTGTGTGTGTGTTTATGATGTGTGGGAACTTGGTTTGGCGGTTTTAGATTTGTGTTTAAGCCATAAACAGCCAAAGGAAAACACAAAACTCCCTTTAACAGTAATTTCTTTAATGGCCCTGTCTATAAAGTGACTGGTTTTGAACAGGTTACAGCCAGTATGTTTAACAGTCAATACTTTCAATAGGAACAGCACAGTGATCTCACTCTCAAACTAATATACACCTTCTGCCTCGTGGACAGCAGACTGACGGTGGGCATTGAATTATTATATCTCTCTGACTGACAGCTATAGACCAGTCTCTATAGACCAGTCTCTGTGGACCAGTCTCTGTGGACCAGTCTCTGTGGACCAGTCTCTGTGGACCAGCAGCATGCCTGACAGCTATAGACCATTCTCTATAGACCAGTCTCTGTGGACCAGTCTCTGTGGACCAGTCTCTGTGGACCAGCAGCATGACTGACAGCTATAGACCAGTCTCTATAGACAAGTCTCTGTGGACCAGTCTCTGTGGACCAGCAGCATGACTGACAGCTATAGACCAGTCTCTATAGACAAGTCTCTGTGGACCAGTCTCTGTGGACCAGTCTCTGTGGACCAGCAGCATGACAGACAGCTATAGATCAGTCTCTATAGACCAGTCTCTGTGGACCAGCAGCATGACTGACAGCTATAGACCAGTCTCTATAGACCAGTCTCTGTGGACCAGTCTCCGCGGACCAGTCTCTGTGGACCAGCAGTATGACTGACAGCTAGAGACCAGTCTCTATAGACCAGTCTCTGAGGACCAGTCTCTATAGACCAGTCTCTGTGGACCAGTCTCTGTGGACCAGCAGTATGACTGACAGCTAGAGACCAGTCTCTGTGGACCAGTCTCTGTAGACCAGTCTCTGTGGACCAGCAGCATGACTGACAGCTATAGACCAGTCTCTATAGACCAGTCTCTGTGGACCAGTCTCTGTGGACTAGTCTCTATAGACCAGTCTCTGTGGACCAGTCTCTGCGGACCAGCAGTATGACTGACAGCTATAGACCAGTCTCTATAGACCAGTCTCTGTGGACCAGTCTCTGCGGACCAGCAGTATGACTGACAGCTATAGACCAGTCTCTATAGACCAGTCTCTGTGGACCAGTCTCTGTGGACCAGCAGTATGACTGACAGCTAGAGACCAGTCTCTATAGACCAGTCTCTGAGGACCAGCAGTATGAGTGACAGCTATAGACCAGTCTCTATAGACCAGTCTCTGAGGACCAGTCTCTATAGACCAGTCTCTGTGGACCAGTCTCTGTGGACCAGTCTCTATGGACAGGTCTCTGTGGACCGGTCTCTGTGGACCGGTCTCTGTGGACAGGTCTCTGTGGTCCAGTCTCTGTGGACCAGCAGTATGACTGACAGCTGTAGACCAGTCTCTATAGACCAGTCTCTGAGGACCAGT
>NC_088414.1:44173100-44203100 GCF_034236695.1 Oncorhynchus nerka
CCCTAACCCCGGCCAAATAACCCTAACCCCGGGCCAACACTATATCAACTAACCCCCCCATTTATGCTGCTGCTACTCTCTGTTTATTATCTATGCATTGTCACTTTAACACTACCTGCATGTACACTACCGTTCAAAAGTTTGGTGTCACTTAGAAATGTCCTTGTTTTTGAAAGAAAAGCTCTTTTATTTTTGTCCATTAAAATAACATCAAATTGATCAGAAATACAGTGTAGACATTGTTAATGTTGTAAATGACTATTGTAGCTGGAAACGGCAGATTTTAAATGGAATATCTACATAGGTGTACAGAGGCCCATTATCAGCAACCATCACTCCTGTGTTCCAATGGCACGTTGTGTTGGCTAATCCAAGTTTATCCTTTTAAAAAGGCTAATTGATCATTAGCCTTTTGCAATTATGTGAGCACAGCTGAGAACTGTTGTTCTTATTAAAGAATCAATAAAACTGGCCTTCTTTAGACTAGTTGAGTATCTGGAGCATCAGCATTTGTGGGTTCGATTACAGGCTCAAAATGGCCAGAAACAAATAACTGAAACTCGTCAGTCTATTCTTGTTCTGAAAAATGAATGCTATTCCATGCGAGAAAAAGCCAAGAACGTACAAAGCTGTGTACCCTTCACAGAACAGCACAAACTGGCTCTAACCAGAATAGAAAGAGGACTGGGAGGCCCCGGTTCACAACTGAGCAAGAGGACAAGTACATTAGAGTGCTTAGTTTGAGAAACTGATGCCTCAGAAGTCCTCAACTGGCAGCTTCATTAAATAGTACCCGCAAAACACCAGTCTCAACATCAACAGTGAAGAGGTGACTCCGGGATGCTGGCCTTCTAGGCAGAGTTCCTCTGTCCAGTGTCTGTGTTCTTTTGCCCATCTTTTCTTTTTATTGGACAGTCTGAGATATGGCTTTTTCTTTGCAACTCTGCCCTTTATGGTTGTGAGGTCTGGGGTCCACTCACCAAGCAAGAATTCACAAAATGGGACAAACACCAAATTCAGACTCTGCATGCAGAATTCTGCAAATATATCCCCTGTGTACAATGTAAAACACCAAATAATGCATGCAGGGTAGAAATAGGCCGACTCCCACTAATTATCAAACTCCAGAAAAGAGCCGTTAAAATCTACAACCATCTAAAAGGAAGCGATTCCCAAATCTTCCATAACAAAGCCATCACCTACAGAGAGATGAACCTGGAGAAGAGTCCCCTAAGCAAGCTGGTCCTGGGGCTCTGTTCACAAACACAAACAGAACCCACAGGACAGCAGCACAATTTATTTTAAATTTTAATTGTATTTTATTATTTAACCTATATTTAATTAACTAGGCAAGTCAGTTAAGAACAAATTCTTATTTACAATGACGGTCTACACCGGCCAAACCCGGACGACGCTGGGCCAATTGTGGGACTCCCAATGACAGCCGGTTGTGATACAGCCTGGATTAGACCCCAAAAATCAGCAGAAAACAAACATAGATTTGCTTGACACATTGGAAAATATTAACCAAGAAAACAGCGAACTAGAATTCAAAACTACAATGTTATTTGGTCCTAAACAGAGAGTAGACAGTAACAGAATACCTGACCACTGTGACTGACCCAAAAATAAGTGAGAATAGCCTTGCTATTGAGAAAGGCCGCCGAAGTGTGCTCACTGCCCACAAAATGATGTGGAAACTGAGCTGCACTTCCTAACCTCTTGCCAAATGTATGACCATATTAGAGACACATATTTACCTCAGATGACCCACAAAGAATTTGAAAACAAATCCAATCTTGATAAACTCCCATATCTACTGGGTGAAATACCACAGTGTGCCATCACAGCAGCAAGGTTTGGGACCTGTTGCCACAAGAAAAGGGCAACCAGTGAAGAACAAACACCATTGTAAACACAACCCATATTTATGTTTATTTATTCTCCCTTTTGTACTTTAACTATTTGTACATTGTTACAATATATGACATTTGAAATGTCTCTATTCTTTTGGAACTTCTGTGAGTGTAATGTTTACTATACATTTTTTCATTGTTTATCTCAATTTTGTTTATTATCTAATTTACTTGCTTTGGCAATGTATCCATATGTTTCCCATGACAATAAAGTTGCTTAAATAGAAATTTAATTAAATTGAAATTGAGAGAGAAAGAGAGAGCGAGAGAGAGAGAGAGAGAGAGAGAGAGAGAGAGAGAGAGAGAGAGAGAAATACTCGTTCTATAATTGCCTTCCCACTTTTCCTAGTTGTCCCTTTCTCTAAATCCAACCCTCTCCTCATTTCACTCTGTTCAGTACTTTGACAGATACTCAGTCGACAGCAGTCTTCTCTTCTTCTCTGGAGTAGAATGGTGGCTGGAACATGGAGGAGGTTGGAATGGGCTAGCGTAGTGTGAAATCCTCATTCAAATTTAAACTTTATTGTTAATTTACTGTCAAACACCAACTCTAAGCAGACATAGCCACACCTCTGTTCCCCGTCTGTCTCTCCTTCTCCTTCCCGCTCTCCTTCCCCCTCTCCTTCCCCTTCTCCTTCCCCCTCTCCTTCCCCCTCTCCTTACCCCTCTCCTTACCCCTCTCCTTACCCCTCTCCTTCTCCTTCCCCCGCTTCTTCCCCCGCTCCTTCCCGCTCTCCTTCCCCGCTCCTTCCCCCTCTCCTTCCCCCTCTCCTTCCCCCTCTCCTTCCCCCTCTCCTTCTCCTTCCCCCTCTCCTTCTCCTTCCCCCTCTCCTTCCCGCTCTCCTTCTCCTTCCCCTATCCTTCCCCCTCTCCTTCCCGCTCTCCTTTCCTTCCCGCTCTCCTTCCCCCTCTCCTTCCCCCTCTCCTTCTCCTTCCCGCTCTCCTTTCCCCTCTCCTTCTCCTTCCCCCTCTCCTTCCCCCTCTCCTTTTCCTTCCCCCTCTCCTTCCCCTTCTCCTGCCCCCTCTCCTTCCCCCTCTCCTTCTCCTTCTCCTTCCCCTCTCCTTCCCCCTCTCCTTCTCCTTCCCCCTCTCCTTCCCCCTCTCCATCTCCTTCCCCTCTCCTTCTCCTTCCCGCTCTCCTTTCCTTCCCGCTCTCCTTCCCCCTCTCCTTCCCCCTCTCCTTCTCCTTCCCCCTCTCCTTCCCCCTCTCCTTCTCCTTCCCCCTCTCCTTCCCCCTCTCCCTCTCCTTCCCCCTCTCCTTCTCTCTCTCACTTGCAACGTCAGGGTTGTGGGTTCAATTCCCACGGGGGACCAGTCTGAACAAAAAAGGTGGGGATAGAAGGAAAATGTGTGCGTTCACTGTAGGTGGCTCTGGATAAGAGTGTCTGCTAAATGAATCAAATGGAAATGGAGAGAAGGAGTGAGATGATTCCTTAAAGAACACAAACACATCAGCAAACTGTCCTGTCTCTGACCTGGGAAAGGACAATAAACAGAGGAGGAAA
Organism: Oncorhynchus nerka; assembly: GCF_034236695.1. NCBI lineage: Eukaryota > Metazoa > Chordata > Actinopteri > Salmoniformes > Salmonidae > Oncorhynchus > Oncorhynchus nerka. Next base: position 44,176,522 of record NC_088414.1, read on the forward strand.
GGGGGAGAGGAGGAGAGGAGAGGGGGATAGGAGGAGAGGAAGAAAGGAGGAGAGTAGGAAAGGGGGAGAGGAGGAGAGGAGGAGAGGAGAGGGGAGAGGGGGAGAGGAGAGGGGGAGAGGAGGAGAGGAGAGGCAGAAAGGGGGAGAGGAGGAAAGGGGGAGAGGAGGAAAGGGGAAGAGGAGAGGAAGAAAAGAGGAGAGTAGGAAAGGGGAGAGGAGGAAAGGGGGAGAGTAGGAAAGGAGGAAAGGGGAGGAGAAAGGGGGAGAGGAGGAAAGGGGGAGAGGGGGAGAGTAAGAAAGGGGGAGAGGAGAGGAGGAAAGGGGGAGAGGAGGAGAGGGACGTTGACAACAATGGAACCGAGGGGTCGGACAGATAGCAGCTACATGCAAACACACAGGTTGCCTAGGGAACAGACAGGAGAGAGGCCAAGGGAACAGACAGGAGAGAGGCCAAGGGAACAGACAGGAGAGAGGCCTAGGGAACAGACAGGAGAAAGGCCAAGGGAACAGACAGGAGAGAGGCCTAGGGAACAGAAAGGAGAGAGGCAATGGGAACAGACAGGAGAGAGGCCAAGGGAACAGACAGGAGAGAGGCCAAGGGAACAGACAGGAGAGAGGCCAAGGGAACAGACAGGAGAGAGGCCAAGACTTCAAGGACAGTATGGCGAGATAGAGGTCTGGATAGAGAGATAGAGGTCTGGAGAGAAAAATAGAGGTCTGGAGAGAGAGATAGAGGTCTGGATAGAGAGATAGAGGTCTGGATAGAGAGATAGAGGTCTGGACAGAGATATAGAGGTCTGGATAGAGATATAGAGGTCTGGATAGAGATATAGAGGTCTGGATGGAGATATAGAGGTCTGGATAGAGATATAGAGGTCTGGATAGAGATATAGAGGTCTGGATAGAGATATAGAGGTCTGGATAGAGATATAGAGGTCTGGATGGAGGACAGAATAGAGATAAAGAGGTATGGATAGAGATATAGAGGTCTGGATAGAGAGATAGAGGTCTGGATAGAGATATAGAGGTCTGGATGGAGGACAGAATAGAGATATAGAGGACTGGATAGAGATATAGAGGTCTGGATAGAGATATAGAGGTCTGGATGGAGGACAGAATAGAGATAAAAAGGTCTGGATAGAGATATAGAGGTCTGGATAGAGAGATAGAGGTCTGGATAGAGATATAGAGGTCTGGATAGAGATATAGAGGTCTGGATGGAGGACAGAATAGAGATATAGAGGACTGGATAGAGATATAGAGGTCTGGATAGAGATATAGAGGTCTGGATGGAGGACAGAATAGAGATATAGAGGACTGGATAGAGATATAGAGGTCTGGATGGAGATATAGAGGTCTGGATAGAGAGATAGAGGTCTGGATGGAGGACAGAATAGAGATAAAGAGGTCTGGATAGAGATATAGAGGTCTGGATAGAGATATAGAGGTCTGGATAGAGATATAAAGGACATAATAGAGATATAGAGGTCTGGATAGAGAGATAGAGGTCTGGATGGAGGACAGAATAGAGATATAGAGGTCTGGATAGAGAGATAGAGGTCTGGATAGAGAGATAGAGGTCTGGATAGAGAGATAGAGGTCTGGATGGAGATATAGAGGTCTGGATAGAGATAGAGGTCTGGATGGGGGACAGAATAGAGATACAGAGGTCTGGATAGAGAGATAGAGGTCTGGATAGAGAGATAGAGGTCTGGATAGAGAGATAGAGGTCTGGATGGAGATATAGAGGTCTGGATAGAGATAGAGGTCTGGATGGAGGACAGAATAGAGATACAGAGGTCTGGATAGAGAGATAGAGGTCTGGATAGAGAGATATAGGTCTGGATAGAGAGATAGAGGTCTGGATAGAGAGATAGAGGTCTGGATAGATGATAGTATAGAGATATAGAGGTCTGGATAGAGGATAGTATAGAGATATAGAATTCTGGATGGAGATAGAGGTCTGGATAGAGGATAGTATAGAGATTTAGAGGTCTGGATAGAGATATAGAGGTCTGGATAGAGATATAGAGGTCTGGATAGAGATATAGAGGTCTGGATAGAGATATAGAGGTCTGGATGGATATATAGAGGTCTGGATAGAGATATAGAGGTCTGGATAGAGATATAGAGGTCTGGATGGAGGACAGAATAGAGATAAAGAGGTCTGGATAGAGATATAGAGGTCTGGATAGAGAGATAGAGGTCTGGATAGAGATATAGAGGTCTGGATAGAGATATAGAGGTCTGGATGGAGGACAGAATAGAGATATAGAGGACTGGATAGAGATATAGAGGTCTGGATAGAGATATAGAGGTCTGGATGGAGGACAGAATAGAGATATAGAGGACTGGATAGAGATATAGAGGTCTGGATAGAGATATAGAGGTCTGGATGGAGGACAGAATAGAGATAAAAAGGTCTGGATAGAGATATAGAGGTCTGGATAGAGAGATAGAGGTCTGGATAGAGATATAGAGGTCTGGATAGAGATATAGAGGTCTGGATGGAGGACAGAATAGAGATATAGAGGACTGGATAGAGATATAGAGGTCTGGATAGAGATATAGAGGTCTGGATGGAGGACAGAATAGAGATAAAGAGGTCTGGATAGAGATATAGAGGTCTGGATAGAGATATAGAGGTCTGGATAGAGATATAAAGGACATAATAGAGATATAGAGGTCTGGATAGAGATATAGAGGTCTGGATAGAGATATAAAGGACATAATAGAGATATAGAGGTCTGGATAGAGAGATAGAGGTCTGGATGGAGGACAGAATAGAGATATAGAGGTCTGGATAGAGAGATAGAGGTCTGGATAGAGAGATAGAGGTCTGGATAGAGAGATAGAGGTCTGGATGGAGATATAGAGGTCTGGATAGAGATAGAGGTCTGGATGGGGGACAGAATAGAGATACAGAGGTCTGGATAGAGAGATAGAGGTCTGGATAGAGAGATAGAGGTCTGGATAGAGAGATAGAGGTCTGGATAGAGATAGAGGTCTGGATGGAGGACAGAATAGAGATACAGAGGTCTGGATAGAGAGATAGAGGTCTGGATAGAGAGATATAGGTCTGGATAGAGAGATAGAGGTCTGGATAGAGAGATAGAGGTCTGGATGGAGGATAGTATAGAGATATAGAGGTCTGGATAGAGATATAGAGGTCTGGATAGAGAGATAGAGGTCTGGATAGAGATATAGAGGTCTAGGTGGAGGACAGAATAGAGATATAGAGGTCTGGATGGAGGACAGAATAGAGATAAAGAGGTCTGGATAGAGATATAGAGGTCTGGATGAAGATATAGAGGTCTGGATAGAGGAGAGTATAGAGATATAGAGGTCTGGATAGAGAGATAGAGGTCTGGATAGAGAGATAGAGGTCTGGGTGGAGGATAGTATAGAGATATAGAGGTCTGGATAGATGATAGTATAGAGAGATAGAGGTCTGGATAGAGAGATAGAGGTCTGGATAGAGAGATAGAGGTCTGGATAGATGATAGTATAGAGATATAGAGGTCTGGATAGAGGATAGTATAGAGATATAGAATTCTGGATGGAGATAGAGGTCTGGATAGAGGATAGTATAGAGATTTAGAGGTCTGGATGGAGATATAGAGGTCTGGATAGAGGATAGTATAGAGATATAGAGGTCTGGATAGAGGATAGTATAGAGATATAGAGGTCTGGATAGAGGACAATATAGAGATATAGAGGTCTGGGTGGAGGACAGTATAGAGATAGAGAGGTCTGGATAGAGAGATAGAGGTCTGGATAGAGAGATAGAGGTCTGGATAGAGAGATAGAGGTCTGGATAGAGGTCTGGATAGAGAGATAGAGGTCTGAATAGAGGATAGTATAGAGATATAGAGGTCTGGATAGAGAGATAGAGGTCTGGATGGAGGATAGTATAGAGATATAGAGGTCTGGATAGAGATATAGAGGTCTGGATAGAGAGATAGAGGTCTGGGTGGAGGATAGTATAGAGATATAGATGTCTGGATAGAGAGATAGAGGTCTGGGTGGAGGATAGTATAGAGAGATAGAGGTCTGGATAGAGAGATAGAGGTCTGGATAGATGATAGTATAGAGATATAGAGGTCTGGATAGAGAGATAGAGGTCTGGATAGAGAGATAGAGGTCTGGATAGATGATAGTATAGAGATATAGAGGTCTGGATAGAGAGATAGAGGTCTGGGTGGAGGATAGTATAGAGATATAGAGGTCTGGATAGAGGATAGTATAGAGATATAGAATTCTGGATGGAGATAGAGGTCTGGATAGAGGATAGTATAGAGATTTAGAGGTCTGGATGGAGATATAGAGGTCTGGATAGAGGATAGTATAGAGATATAGAGGTCTGGATAGAGGACAATATAGAGATATAGAGGTCTGGGTGGAGGACAGTATAGAGATATAGAGGTCTGGATAGAGAGATAGAGGTCTGGATAGAGAGATAGAGGTCTGGATAGAGAGATAGAGGTCTGAATACAGGATAGTATAGAGATATAGAGGTCTGGATAGAGAGATAGAGGTCTGGATGGAGGATAGTATAGAGATATAGAGGTCTGGATAGAGATATAGAGGTCTGGATAGAGAGATAGAGGTCTGGGTGGAGGACAGAATAGTGACATAGAGGTCTGGATGGAGGACAGAATAGAGATAAAGAGGTCTGGATAGAGATATAGAGGTCTGGATGAAGATATAGAGGTCTGGATAGAGTATAGAGATATAGAGGTCTGGATAGAGAGATAGAGGTCTGGATAGAGAGATAGAGGTCTGGATAGAGAGATAGAGGTCTGGGTGGAGGATAGTATAGAGATATAGAGGTCTGGATAGAGAGATAGAGGTCTGGGTGGAGGATAGTATAGAGAGATAGAGGTCTGGATAGAGAGATAGAGGTCTGGATAGATGATAGTATAGAGATATAGAGGTCTGGATAGAGGATAGTATAGAGAGATAGAGGTCTGGATAGAGAGATAGAGGTCTGGATAGATGATAGTATAGAGATATAGAGGTCTGGATAGAGGATAGTATAGAGGTATAGAGGTCTGGATAGAGAGATAGAGGTCTGGATAGAGGCTGGTATAGAGATATAGAGGTCTGGATAGAGGATAGTATAGAGATATAGAGGTCTGGATAGAGGATAGTATAGAGATATAGAGGTCTGGGTGGAGGACAGTATAGAAAGAGTAAGGAAATGGTGGTAGGAGACAAGGGAGTAAGAGAAACACAGATCTGTCTCTTCTGGTCTCGTTATAAAGCTGGAACTGTCCACTTATTATAGAGAGAGAGAGACGGAGAGAGAGAGACGGAGAGAGAGAGACAGACGGAGAGAGACGGAGAGAGAGAGACAGAGAGAGAGAGACTGAGAGAGACGGAGAGAGAGAGACAGAGAGAGAGAGACGGAGAGAGAGAGACGGAGAGAGACGGAGAGAGAGAGACAGAGAGAGAGAGAGAGACGGAGAGAGACGGAGAGAGAGAGACAGAGAGAGAGAGACGGAGAGAGAGAGACAGACTGAGAGAGACTGAGAGAGACGGAGAGAGACGGAGAGACAGACGGAGAGAGAGAGACAGACGGAGAGAGAGAGACAGACGGAGAGAGACGGAGAGAGACGGAGAGAGAGAGACGGAGAGAGACGGAGAGACGGAGAGAGACGGAGAGACAGACGGAGAGAGAGAGACAGACGGAGAGAGACGGAGAGAGACGGAGAGACAGACGGAGAGAGAGAGACAGACGGAGAGAGAGAGACAGACGGAGAGAGAGAGACAGACGGAGAGAGACGGAGAGACAGACGGAGAGAGAGAGACAGACGGAGAGAGAGAGACAGACAAAGAGAGACGGAGAGAGACGGAGAGAGAGAGACAGACGGAGAGAGAGAGACAAACGGAGAGAGACGGAGAGAGACGGAGAGAGACGGAGAGAGAGAGACAGACGGAGAGAGACGGAGAGAGAGAGACAGACGGAGAGAGACGGGGAGAGAGACGGAGAGAGACGGAGAGAGAGAGACGGAGAGAGAGACGGACGGAGAGAGACGGAGAGAGACGGAGAGAGAGAGACAGACGGAGAGAGACGGAGAGAGACGGAGAGAGACGGAGAGAGAGAGAGACAGACGGAGAGAGAGAGAGAGAGAGAAAGAGAAAGAGAAAGACGGAGAGAGAGAGACAGACGGAGAGAGATGGATAGAGAGACGAGAGAGACAGAGAGAGAGAGAAAGAGAGAGAGAGAGAAAGAGGGAGTGAGACTGAGAGCGACAGAGAGAGAGCGAGAGAGAGAGACAGAGAGAGAGAGAGGACCATATGGTAGTGAGTACTAAGGGTAATGAGGCGTGTCGCCAACCTCTCCTCTCCAGCAGCAACCAATCATATCACACATGAGCGGACCATCTGATAGGCTGAAAAAGCAACATGGCCAGACCCTAGACCCAGCGATATGTACCCATTACACACACACACACACACACACACACACACACACACACACATCACGTTGCCATACAAGGAAAGAGAATAACAAAAAGACGTTTAAATCATTCATCTATTAGGCCTAGTGGAAGGCATTCAGACTGTCCGCCAGTAACAAATCAACACCACTGGTCCCTACCATATCATCTGTATATATGAGACTATTAGATAGGTGTAACCAATACGGTGGGACATCTTTAAAACATACTGTTAGAGGGCTACGTTGAGTTCATGAACGTCTGGAGTATTGGTTTTAACTAACAGCTTTAAGACTCTCAGATCTACAGAGATATACTGTCTGGGGCAAGGATGTCTAGAAGGGATCAGAGATACTGTCTGGGGGAAGGATGTCTAGAAGGGATCAGAGATACTGTCTGGGGGAAGGATGTCTAGAAGGGATCAGAGATACTGTCTGGGGGAAGGATGTCTAGAAGGGATCAGAGATACTGTCTGGGGAAGGATGTCTAGAAGGGATCAGAGATACTGTCTGGGGGAAGGATGTCTAGAAGGGATCAGAGATACTGTCTGGGGAAGGATGTCTAGAAGGGATCAGAGATACTGTCTGGGGGAAGGATGTCTAGAAGGGATCAGAGATACTGTCTGGGGGAAGGATGTCTAGAAGGGATCAGAGATACTGTCTGGGGGAAGGATGTCTAGAAGGGATCAGAGATACTGTCTGGGGGAAGGATGTCTAGAAGGGATCAGAGATTCTGTCTGGGGGAAGGATGTCTAGAAGGGATCAGAGATACTGTCTGGGGGAAGGATGTCTAGAAGGGATCAGAGATACTGTCTGGGGGAAGGATGTCTAGAAGGGATCAGAGATACTGTCTGGGGGAAGGATGTCTAGAAGGGATCAGAGATACTGTCTGGGAAAGGATGTCTCTCTGGGTGTGGGTGTGTGCGTGTGCGTGCATGTGTGTGTGTCGATTGCAGGCTGTCACAACCGGACGTGATTGGGAGTATTCTGTCACTGTCTACTCTCTGTTGTCGTTTTTAATTCTAGTTCTCTGTTTTTCTTGGTTAATATTTTCCAATGTGTCAAGCAATTCTATGTTTGTTTTCTGGTGATTTTTTGGGGTCTAATCCAGGCTGTATCACAACCGGCTGTCATTGGGAGTCCCACAATTGGCCCAGCGTCGTCCGGGTTTGGCCGGTGTAGACCGTCATTGTAAATAAGAATTTGTTCTTAACTGACTTGACTAGTTAAATAATGGTTAAACAAAATAAACATTTTTTTAAAATTCTGAATGGTTTAAGGTCAGGGTTAAATAAAGGGTCAAATTTAAGGGTTAAGGTAAGGGTTAAATTAAGGGTTAAGGTCAGGGTTAAGGTCAGGGTTAAATTAAGGGTTCGGTTAAGGGTTAAGGTAAGGGTTAAGGGTTAAGGTAAGGGTTAAGGTAAGGGTTAAGGTAAGGGTTAAGGTCAGGGTTAAGAGTTAAGGTCAGGGTTAAGGTAAGGTTTAAGGTAAGGGTTCAATTAAGGGTTCAGGTAAGGGTTAAGGGTTAAGGTAAGGGTTATGGTAAGGGTTAAGGTAAGGGTTAAGGTCAGGGTTAAGGTAAGGGTTAAGGTAAGGGTTAAGGTAAGGGTTAAGGTCAGGGTTAAGGTAAGGGTTAAGGTAAGGGTTAAGGTCAGGGTTAAGGTAAGGGTTAAGGTTAGGGTTAAGGTAAGGGTTAAGGTAAGGGTAAGGGTTAAGGTAAGGGTAAGGGTTAAGGTAAGGGTTAAGGTTAAGGTTAGGGTTAGGATAAGGGTTAAGGTTAGGGTTAGGGTAAGGGTAAGGGTTAAGGTAAGGGTTAAGGTAAGGGTTAAGGTAAGGGTAAGGGTTAAGGTTAGGGTTAAGGTTAGTGTTAGGATAAGGGTTAAGGTAAGGGTTAAGGTAAGGGTTAAGGTAAAGTTTAAAGTAAAGGTTAGAGTAAAGGTTTGTTAAAACCGACAAAAAACACATTGAACAAGCGACACACGGAGCTCACCATCCTCCATCTCTGTCCCACAACAGCAAACCACAAACTGGATGGTAATAGGGCTCACCGCTGTCCCTAGTGGACGGTTGTTAGGTCATCTCACGACATCCTGGGCATGTGTACGGACGTTGAATGTTGCCTTGGATCTTGTGCGACCTGGCTCAGTGCTTGAGCATGGGAGTTAACCCTCAACAACTGCAGCTCCACCGGGCCCTGATGATGTCGAGGCAGCCCCCATTTAATTTTGAATGCATTCATTTGTGCAACTGACCAGCCAACCCCCTTCCCTCCCTCCCTCCCTCCCTTCCCTCCCTCCCTCCCTCCCTTCCTTCCTCCCTTCCTTCCTTCCTTCCTTCCTTCCTTCCTTCCTTCCTTCCTTCCTTCCTTCCTTCCTTCCCTCCCTCCCTCCCTCCTTCCCTCCCTCCCTCCCTCCCCTCCCTCCCTCCCTCCCTTCCTTCCCTCCCTCCCTCCCTCCCTCCCTCCCTCCCTTCCCTCCCTCCCTCCCTCCCTCCCTCCCCTCCCTTCCCTCACTCCCTCCCTCCCTCCCTCCCTCCCCTCCCTTCCCTCCCTCCCTCCCTCCCTCCCTCCCTTCCTTCCCTCCCTCCCTTCCCTCCCTCCCTCCCTCCCTCCCTTCCCTCCCTCCCTCCCTCCCCTTTAAAGCTCCAGTCAGCAGTTGAAACTATAACAAAACGACCTCCCGCCCTGCTGGTTCGGGTAAAGAGCTGCAGAAATGTAAATCACTCTCAAATTCATAGACAGAGCTATGGATTCAAGGACTGACCATCCGTGAGATCAACATTATAGTTTTAACCATCTTTTGAGGCTATATATTGTTTGTTTATAGTTATTTTCTTTATAAACAATGGTGTAAAACAAGCGTATATTTTGGGGTTCCGTGGGTTAACTGCCTTGTTCAGGGGAACAGTGGGTTGACTGCCTTGTTCAGGGGAACAGTGGGTTAACTGCCTCGTTCAGGGGAACAGTGGGTTAACTGCCTTGTTCAGGGGAACAGTGGGTTAACTGCCTTGTTCAGGGGAACAGTGGGTTAACTGCCTTGTTCAGGGGAACAGTGGGTTAACTGCCTCGTTCAGGGGAACAGTGGGTTGACTGCCTTGTTCAGGGGAACAGTGGGTTAACTGCCTTGTTCAGGGGAACAGTGGGTTAACTGCCTTGTTCAGGGGCAGAACGACAGATTTTTGCCTTGTCAGCTCGGGGATTTGATCCAGCAACCTTTCGGTTATTGACCACTAGGCTACATGCCACCTCTACACTCTAACCACTAGGCTACCTGCCGCCCCTACACTCTAACCACTAGGCTACCTGCCGCCCCAACACTCTAACCACTAGGCTACCTGCCGCCCCTACCCTCTAACCACTAGGCTACCTGCCGCCCCTACCCTCTAACCACTAGGCTACCTGCTGCCCCAACACTCTAACCACTAGGCTACCTGCCGCCCCTACACTCTAACCACTAGGCTACCTGCCGCCCCTACACTCTAACCACTAGGCTACCTGCCGCCCCTACACTCTAACCACTAGGCTACCTGCCGCCCCAACACTCTAACCACTAGGCTACCTGCCGCCCCTACACTCTAACCACTAGGCTACCTGCCGCCCCTACACTCTAACCACTAGGCTACCTGCCGCCCCTACACTCTAACCACTAGGCTACCTGCCGCCCTACACTCTAACCACTAGGCTACCTGCCGCCCCTACACTCTAACCACTAGGCTACCTGCCGCCCCAACACTCTAACCACTAGGCTACCTGCCGCCCCAACACTCTAACCACTAGGCTACCTGCCGCCCCTACACTCTAACCACTAGGCTACCTGCCGCCCCTACACTCTAACCACTAGGCTACCTGCCGCCCTACACTCTAACCACTAGGCTACCTGCCGCCCCAACACTCTAACCACTAGGCTACCTGCCGCCCTACACTCTAACCACTAGGCTACCTGCCGCCCCTACACTCTAACCACTAGGCTACCTGCCGCCCCAACACTCTAACCACTAGGCTACCTGCCGCCCCTACACTCTAACCACTAGGCTACCTGCCGCCCCTACACTCTAACCACTAGGCTACCTGCCGCCCTACACTCTAACCACTAGGCTACCTGCCGCCCCAACACTCTAACCACTAGGCTACCTGCCGCCCCAACACTCTAACCACTAGGCTACCTGCCGCCCCTGCACTCTAACCACTAGGCTACCTGCCGCCCCTACACTCTAACCACTAGGCTACCTGCCGCCCCTACACTCTAACCACTAGGCTACCTGCCGCCCCAACACTCTAACCACTAGGCTACCTGCCGCCCCTACACTCTAACCACTAGGCTACCTGCCGCCCCAACACTCTAACCACTAGGCTACCTGCCGCCCCAACACTCTAACCACTAGGCTACCTGCCGCCCCAACACTCTAACCACTAGGCTACCTGCCGCCCCTACACTCTAACCACTAGACTACCTGCCTCCTCTACACTCTAACCACTAGGCTACCTGCCTCCTTTACACTCTAACCACTAGGCTACCTGCCGCCCCTACACTCTAACCACTAGGCTACCTGCCGCCTCTACACTCTAACCACTAGACTACCTGCCGCCTCTACGCTCTAACCACTAGGCTACCTGCCACCCCTACGCTCTAACCACTAGGCCACCTGCCTGCTCCAGTTGACTCCTACTACAGTACAAGAAAGGCTCCAGTGTGTGAGTCTGAGCTGGTGGTGTGTGTGCGTGTGTGTGTGCGTGTGTGTGCGTGTGTGTGTGTGTGTGTGTGTGTGTGTGTGTGTGTGTGTGTGTGTGTGCGTGCGTGCGTGCGTGCGTGCGTGCGTGCGTGCGTAAACGCGTTCTCTGGAGTGATGAATCACGCTTCACCATCTGGCAGTCTGATGGACGAATCTGGGTTTGGCGAATGCCAGGAGAATGCTACCTGCCCCAATGCATTGTGCCAACTGTAAAGTTTGGTGGAGGAGAAATAATGGCCTGGGGCTGTTTTTCATGGTTCAGGCCCCTTAGTTCCAGTGAAGGGAAATCTTAACACTGCAGCATACAATGACATTCTAGACGATTCTGTGCGTCCAACTTTGTGGTAACAGTTTGGGAAAAGCCCTTTCCTGTTTCAGCATGACAATGCCCGCGTGCACAAAGCGAGGTCCATACAGAAATAGTTTGTCGAGATCGGTGTGGCCTGCACAGAGTCCTGAACTCAACCCCCATCAAACACCTTTGGGATGAATTGTAAGGCCGACTGTGAGCCAGGACTAATCGCTCAACATAATCGCCCGACCTCACTAATACTCTTGTGGCTGAATGGAAGCAAAGTCCCTGCAGCAATGTTCCAACATCTAGTGGAAAGCCTTCCCAGAAGAGTGGAGGCTGTTATAGCAGCAATGTTCCAACATCTAGTGGAAAGCCTTCCCAGAAGAATAGAGGCTGTTATAGCAGCAAAGCTCCAACATCTAGTGGAAAGCCTTCCCAGAAGAGTGGATGCTGTTATAGCAGCAATGTTCCAACATCTAGTGGAAAGCCTTCCCAGAAGAGTGGAGGCTGTTATAGCAGCAATGTTCCAACATCTAGTGGAAAGCCTTCCCAGAAGAATAGAGGCTGTTATAGCAGCAAAGTTCCAACATCTAGTGGAAAGCCTTCCCAGAAGAGTGGAGGCTGTTATAGCAGCAATGTTCCAACATCTAGTGGAAAGCCTTCCCAGAAGAGTGGAGGCTGTTATAGCAGCAAAGTTCCAACATCTAGTGGAAAGCCAGTACAGAGTCAATGTGCGGGGAGACAGGTCAGTCGAGGTCATTGAGGTCAAACGTACATAGAGTTAGAGTGACTGGAGCGACGTCATCTCTCCACTCAGACTGGAGCGACCTCATCTCTCCACTCAGACTGGAGCGACCTCATCTCTCCACTCAGACTGGAGCGACCTCATCTCGCCACTCAGACTGGAGCGACCTCATCTCGCCACTCAGACTGGAGCGACCTCATCTCGCCACTCAGACTGGAGCGACCTCATCTCGCCACTCAGACTGGAGGGACCTCATCTCGCCACTCAGACTGGAGGGACCTCATCTCTCCACTCAGACTGGAGGGACCTCATCTCGCCACTCAGACTGGAGGGACCTCATCTCGCCACTCAGACTGGAGGGACCTCATCTCTCCACTCAGACTGGAGGGACCTCATCTCGCCACTCAGACTGGAGGGACCTCATCTCTCCACTCAGACTGGAGTGACGTCATCTCGCCACTCAGACTGGAGTGACCTCATCTCTCCACTCAGACTGGAGTGACCTCATCTCGCCACTCAGACTGGAGGGACCTCATCTCTCCACTCAGACTGGAGGGACCTCATCTCGCCACTCAGACTGGAGGGACCTCATCTCTCCACTCAGACTGGAGTGACCTCATCACTCATCACTTAAGCACGAATGAATCTGTATAGGGGGGGAAAATGAATGAAGATGTTCTAGACTAGCGTGTTATTTAGCAAGATATTCACGTGTTCCACCCTTCACTGAGACCCGTCACATAAGACAGGAGAGTCCAGTTCGCCGCCACAAAGCACCCTGGGAACTGCTGAGAGGAAGTGGCAGGGAGGTAGACAGGGAAGCCTGGAAGTAAATAAGTCCTTTGTGTTGGGGCTAAGTAAACATTACACAGTATTACTCAGGTCAATAGTGGAGTCTGAAAAGCTGCTTCCGATCAATGGGCCAATACCGGTTGGATAGACTGTCTGGTACCGGAGCACCAAGTCTAGGACCAAAAGGCTTCTCAGCAGTTTTTACCCCCAAAGCTAGAAGACTCCTGAACACTCCTGCCTACCCCCAAACCCCTCTTTTACACTGCTTCCACTCTCTGTTTATCTTATATGCATAGTCACTTTAACCATATCTACATGTACATACTACCTCAATCAGCCTGACTAACCGGTGTCTGTATGTAGCCTCTCTACTGTATATAGCCTCTCTACTGTATGCAGCCTCTCTACTGTATGTAGCCTCTCTACGGTATGTAGCCTCTCTACGGTATGTAGCCTCTCTACGGTATGTAGCCTCTCTACTGTATATTGCCTCTCGACTGTATATAGCCTCTCTACTGTATATAGCCTCTCTACTGTATATTGCCTCTCTACTGTATATTGCCTCTACTGTATATAGCCTCTCTACTGTATATAGCCTCTCTACTGTATGTAGCCTCTACTGTATGTAGCCTCTCTACTGTATATAGCCTCTCTACTGTATATAGCCTCTACTGTATATAGCCTCTACTGTATATAGCCTCTCTACTGTATATAGCCTCTCTACTGTATATAGCCTCTCTACTGTATGTAGCCTCTCTACTGTATATTGCCTCTCTACTGTATATAGCCTCTCTACTGTATATAGCCTCTCTACTGTATGTAGCCTCTCTACTGTATAGAGCCTCTCTACTGTATATAGCCTCTCTACTGTATATAGCCTCTCTACTGTATATAGCCTCTCTACTGTATGTAGCCTCTCTACTGTATATTGCCTCTACTGTATATAGCCTCTCTACTGTATGTAGCCTCTCTACTGTATATTGCCTCTCTACTGTATATTGCCTCTACTGTATATAGCCTCTCTACTGTATATAGCCTCTCTACTGTATGTAGCCTCTCTACTGTATGTAGCCTCTCTACTGTATATTGCCTCTCTACTGTATATTGCCTCTACTGTATATAGCCTCTCTACTGTATATAGCCTCTCTACTGTATATAGCCTCTCTACTGTATGTAGCCTCTCTACTGTATGTAGCCTCTACTGTATATAGCCTCTCTACTGTATATAGCCTCTCTACTGTATATAGCCTCTCTACTGTATGTAGCCTCTCTACTGTATGTAGCCTCTCGACTGTATATAGCCTCTCGACTGTATATAGCGCCTCTACTGTATGTAGCCTCTCTACTGTATATTGCCTCTCTACTGTATATAGCCTCTACTGTATATAGCCTCTCTACTGTATGTAGCCTCTCTACTGTATATAGCCTCTCTACTGTATATAGCCTCTACTGTATATAGCCTCTACTGTATATAGCCTCTCTACTGTATATAGCCTCTCTACTGTATATAGCCTCTCTACTGTATGTAGCCTCTCTACTGTATATTGCCTCTCTACTGTATATAGCCTCTCTACTGTATATAGCCTCTCTACTGTATGTAGCCTCTCTACCATATAGAGCCTCTCTACTGTATATAGCCTCTCTACGGTATATAGCCTCTCTACTGTATGTAGCCTCTCTACTGTATATTGCCTCTCTAATGTATATAGCCTCTCTACTGTATATAGCCTCTCTACTGTATATTGCCTCTCTAATGTATATAGCCTCTCTACTGTATGTAGCCTCTACTGTATGTAGCCTCTCTACTGTATATTGCCTCTCTACTGTATATTGCCTCTACTGTATATTGCCTCTCTACTGTATATAGCCTCTCTACTGTATGTAGCCTCTCTACTGTATGTAGCCTCTCTACTGTATATTGCCTCTCTACTGTATATTGCCTCTACTGTATATAGCTTCTCTACTGTATATAGCCTCTCTACTGTATATAGCCTCTCTACTGTATGTAGCCTCTACTGTATATAGCCTCTCTACTGTATATAGCCTCTCTACTGTATATAGCCTCTCTACTGTATGTAGCCTCTCTACTGTATGTAGCCTCTCGACTGTATATAGCCTCTCGACTGTATATAGCCTCTCTACTCTATGTAGCCTCTCTACTGTATGTAGCCTCTCTACTGTATGTAGCCTCTCGACTGTATGTAGCCTCTCGACTGTATATAGCCTCTCTACTGTATATAGCCTCTCTACTGTATATAGCCTCTCTACTCTATATAGTCTTTTTACTGTTTTATTTCTTTACTTTACTTATCTATTGTTCACCTAATACCTTTTTTTTACTTAAAAATTGCACTGTTGGTTAGAGCCTGTAAGTAAAGCATTTTCACTGTAAGGTCTATCTACACCTGTTGTATTCAGCATTTCACTGTGAGGTCTACTACACCTGTTGTATTCAGTGAGGTCTACTACACCTGTTGTATTCGGCATTTCACTGTGAGGTCTATCTACACCTGTTGTATCCAGCATTTCACTGTAAGGTCTATCTACACCTGTTGTATTCAGCATTTCACTGTAAGGTCTATCTACACCTGTTGTATTCAGCATTTCACTGTAAGGTCTATCTACACCTGTTGTATTCAGTGAGGTCTACTACACCTGTTGTATTCGGCATTTCACTGTGAGGTCTATCTACACCTGTTGTGTTCAGCATTTTCACTGTAAGGTCTATCTACACCTGTTGTATTCGGCATTTCACTGTAAGGTCTACTACACCTGTTGTATTCGGCATTTCACTGTAAGGTCTACTACACCTGTTGTATTCAGCATTTCACTGTAAGGTCTACTACACCTGTTGTATTCGGCATTTCACTGTAAGGTCTACTACACCTGTTGTATTCGGCATTTCACTGTAAGGTCTACCTACACCTGTTGTATTCGGCATTTCACTGTAAGGTCTATCTACACCTGTTGTATTCGGCATTTCACTGTAAGGTCTATCTACACCTGTTGTGTTCAGCATTTCACTGTAAGGTCTACTACACCTGTTGTATTCAGCATTTCACTGTAAGGTCTATCTACACCTGTTGTATTCAGCATTTCACTGTAAGGTCTATCTACACCTGTTGCATTCAGCATTTCACTGTAAGGTCTACCTACACCTGTTGTATTCGGCATTTCACTGTAAGGTCTACCTACACCTGTTGTATTCGGCATTTCACTGTAAGGTCTACCTACACCTGTTGTATTCATGTGACAAATAAACTTTGATTTGATTTGATAAACAGGTAGGATAGACTGGTAGGATAGACCGGTAGGATAGACCGGTAGGATAGACCGGTAGGATAGACTGGTAGGATAGACCGGTAGGATAGACTGGTAGGATAGACCGGTAGGATAGACCGGTAGGATAGACCGGTAGGACAGACTGGTAGGATAGACTGGTAGGATAGACTGGTAGGATAGTCTGGTAGGATAGACTGGTAGGATAGACCGGTAGGATAGACCGGTAGGATAGACTGGTAGGATGGTCTGGTAGGATAGACTGGTAGGATAGACTGGTAGGATGGTCTGGTAGGATAGACTGGTAGGATAGACTGGTAGGATGGTCTGGTAGGATAGACTGGTAGGATAGACTGGTAGGATAGACTGGTAGGATAGACTGGTAGGATGGTCTGGTAGGATAGACTGGTAGGATAGACTGGTAGGATAGACTGGTAGGATAGACTGGTAGGATGGTCTGGTAGGATAGACAGGTAGGATAGACTGGTAGGATAGACTGGTAGGATAGACTGGTAGGATAGACCGGTAGGATAGACTGGTAGGATGGTCTGGTAGGATAGACAGGTAGGATAGACTGGTAGGATAGACTGGTAGGATAGACTGGTAGGATAGACCGGTAAGATAGACCGGTAGGATAGACCGGTAGGATAGACTGGTAGGATGGTCTGGTAGGATAGACTGGTAGGATAGACTGGTAGGATAGACTGGTAGGATAGACTGGTAGGACAGACTGGTAGGATAGACTGGTAGGACAGACTGGTAGGATAGACCGGTAGGATAGACCGGTAGGATAGACTGGTAGGATAGACTGGTAGGATAGACTGGTAGGACAGACTGGTAGGATAGACTGGTAGGATAGACCGGTAAGATAGACCGGTAGGATAGACTGGTAGGATAGACTGGTAGGACAGACTGGTAGGATAGACTGGTAGGACAGACTGGTAAGATAGACCGGTAGGATAGACTGGTAGGATAGACTGGTAGGACAGACTGGTAGGATAGACTGGTAGGACAGACTGGTAGGATAGACCGGTAGGTTAGACCGGTAGGATAGACTGGTAGGATAGACTGGTAGGATGGTCTGGTAGGATAGACTGGTAGGATAGACTGGTAGGATAGACTGGTAGGACAGACTGGTAGGATAGACTGGTAGGATAGACTGGTAGGATAGACTGGTAGGACAGACTGGTAGGATAGACTGGTAGGACAGACTGGTAGGATAGACTGGTAGGATAGACTGGTAGGATAGTCTGGTAGGATAGACTGGTAGGATATTCTGGTAGGATAGACTGGTAGGATAGACTGGTAGGATGGTCTGGTAGGATAGACTGGTAGGAGGGTCTGGTAGGATAGACTGGTAGGATAGACTGGTAAGAAAGAGTGGTTGGCAGGAAACACTAGTAGACTTACTGTACTAGGGGAGAGAGAGAGAGAGAGAGAGAGAGAGAGAGAGAGAGCGAGGGAGCGAGAGAGAGAAAGAGACAGAGAGAGAGAGAGAAAGAGAGAGGGTGAGAGAGTGAGAGAGAGACAGAGAGAGAGAGAGACAGTTGGAGACACCCTGTACTAACCAGTTGGAGACACCCTGTACTAACCAGACAGAGAGAGAGACACCCCGTACTAACCAGACAGAGAGAGAGACACCCCGTACTAACCAGACAGAGAGAGAGACACCCCGTACTAACCAGACAGAGAGAGAGACACCCCGTACTAACCAGACAGAGAGAGACACCCCGTACTAACCAGACAGAGAGAGAGACACCCCGTACTAACCAGACAGAGAGAGAGACACCCCGTACTAACCAGACAGAGAGAGAGAGAGACACCCCATACTAACCAGAGAGAGAGAGAGAGACACCCCGTACTAACCAGACAGAGAGAGAGACACCCCGTACTAACCAGACAGAGAGAGAGACACCCCGTACTAACCAGACAGAGAGAGAGAGACACCCCGTACTAACCAGAGAGAGAGAGAGACACCCCGTACTAACCAGACAGAGAGAGAGACACCCCGTACTAACCAGAGAGAGAGAGAGACACCCCGTACTAACCAGACAGAGAGAGACACCCCGTACTAACCAGACAGAGAGAGAGACACCCCATACTAACCAGACAGAGAGAGAGACACCCCGTACTAACCAGAGAGAGAGAGAGACACCCCGTACTAACCAGAGAGAGAGAGAGACACCCCGTACTAACCAGAGAGAGAGAGAGACACCCCGTACCAACCAGACAGAGAGAGAGACAGTACTAACACCCCATACTAACCAGAGAGAGAGAGAGACACCCCGTACTAACCAGAGAGAGAGAGACCCCGTACTAACCAGAGAGAGAGAGACCCCGTACTAACCAGACAGAGAGAGACACCCGTACTAACCAGAGAGAGAGAGACACACCCGTACTAACCAGAGAGAGAGACACCCCGTACTAACCAGACAGAGAGAGACACCCCGTACTAACCAGACAGAGAGAGAGACACCCCGTACTAACCAGACAGAGAGAGAGACACCCCGTACTAACCAGACAGAGAGAGAGACACCCCGTACTAACCAGACAGAGAGAGAGACACCCCGTACTAACCAGACAGAGAGAGAGACACCCCGTACTAACCAGACAGAGAGAGAGAGAGACACCCCATACTAACCAGAGAGAGAGAGAGAGACACCCCGTACTAACCAGACAGAGAGAGAGACACCCCATACTAACCAGACAGAGAGAGAGACACCCCGTACTAACCAGAGAGAGAGAGAGACACCCCGTACTAACCAGAGAGAGAGAGAGACACCCCGTACTAACCAGAGAGAGAGAGAGACACCCCGTACCAACCAGACAGAGAGAGAGACACCCCGTACTAACCAGAGAGAGAGAGAGACACCCCATACTAACCAGAGAGAGAGAGAGACACCCCGTACTAACCAGAGAGAGAGAGACCCCGTACTAACCAGAGAGAGAGAGACACCCCGTACTAACCAGACAGAGAGAGAGAGACCCCGTACTAACCAGAGAGAGAGAGAGACACCCCGTACTAACCAGAGAGAGAGAGAGACACCCCGTACTAACCAGACAGAGAGAGAGACACCCCGTACTAACCAGACAGAGAGAAAGAGAGACACCCCGTACTAACCAGACAGAGAGAGAGACACCCCGTACTAACCAGACAGAGAGAGAGACACCCCGTACTAACCAGACAGAGAGAGAGACACCCCGTACTAACCAGACAGAGAGAGAGACACCCCGTACTAACCAGACAGAGAGAGAGACACCCCATACTAACCAGACAGAGAGACACCCCGTACTAACCAGACAGAGAGAGAGACACCCCGTACTAAACAGTTGGAGACACCCCGTACTAACCAGACAGAGAGAGAGACACCCCGTACTAACCAGACAGAGAGAGAGACACCCCGTACTAACCAGACAGAGAGAGAGACACCCCGTACTAACCAGACAGAGAGAGACCCCGTACTAACCAGACAGAGAGAGAGACACCCCGTACTAACCAGACAGAGAGAGAGACACCCCGTACTAACCAGACAGAGAGAGAGACACCCCGTACTAACCAGACAGAGAGAGAGAGAGAAACCCCGTACTAACCAGAGAGAGAGAGAGACACCCCGTACTAACCAGACAGAGAGAGAGACACCCCGTACTAACCAGACAGAGAGAGAGAGAGACACCCCGTACTAACCAGACAGAGAGAGAGAGAGACACCCCGTACTAACCAGACAGAGAGAGAGACACCCCGTACTAACCAGACAGAGAGAGAGACACCCCGTACTAACCAGAGAGAGAGAGAGACACCCCGTACTAACCAGAGAGAGAGAGAGACACCCCGTACTAACCAGACAGAGAGAGACACCCCGTACTAACCAGACAGAGAGAGAGACACCCCGTACTAACCAGAGAGAGAGACACCCCGTACTAACCAGAGAGAGAGAGAGACACCCCGTACTAACCAGAGAGAGAGAGACCCCGTACTAACCAGAGAGAGAGACACCCCGTACTAACCAGACTGAGAGAGAGACACCCCGTACTAACCAGACAGAGAGAGAGAGAGACACCCCGTACTAACCAGAGAGAGAGAGACACCCCGTACTAACCAGAGAGAGAGACACCCCGTACTAACCAGAGAGAGACCCGTACTAACCAGACAGAGAGAGAGACACCCCGTACTAACCAGACAGAGAGAGAGACACCCCGTACTAACCAGACAGAGAGACCAGAGACACCCCGTACTAACCAGACAGAGAGAGAGAGACACCCCGTACTAACCAGACAGAGAGAGAGAGAGACACCCCATACTAACCAGACAGAGAGAGAGACACCCCGTACTAACCAGACAGAGAGAGAGACACCCCGTACTAACCAGAGAGAGAGAGACACCCCGTACTAACCAGAGAGAGAGAGACACCCCGTACTAACCAGACAGAGAGAGAGACACCCCGTACTAACCAGAGAGAGAGAGAGACACCCCGTACTAACCAGACAGAGAGAGAGACACCCCGTACTAACCAGAGAGAGAGAGAGACACCCTGTACTAACCAGAGAGAGAGAGAGAGACACCCCGTACTAACCAGACAGAGAGAGACACCCCGTACTAACCAGACAGAGAGAGAGACACCCCGTACTAACCAGACAGAGAGAGAGACACCCCGTACTAACCAGAGAGAGAGAGAGACACCCCGTACTAACCAGAGAGAGAGAGAGACACCCCGTACTAACCAGACAGAGAGAGACACCCCGTACTAACCAGACAGAGAGAGAGACACCCCGTACTAACCAGAGAGAGAGAGAGACACCCCGTACTAACCAGAGAGAGAGAGAGACACCCCGTACTAACCAGACAGAGAGAGAGACACCCCGTACTAACCAGAGAGAGAGAGAGACACCCCGTACTAACCAGACAGAGAGAAAGACACCCCGTACTAACCAGAGAGAGAGAGAGAGACACCCCGTACTAACCAGACAGAGAGAGAGACACCCCGTACTAACCAGAGAGAGAGAGAGACACCCCATACTAACCAGACAGAGAGAGAGACACCCCGTACTAACCAGAGAGAGAGAGACACCCCGTACTAACCAGACAGAGAGAGAGAGACACCCCGTACTAACCAGAGAGAGAGAGAGAGACACCCCGTACTAACCAGAGAGAGAGAGACACCCCGTACTAACCAGAGAGAGAGAGACACCCCGTACTAACCAGAGAGAGAGAGAGAGACACCCCGTACTAACCAGAGAGAGAGAGAGACACCCCGTACTAACCCGACAGAGAGAGACACCCCATACTAACCAACACACAAGGGGTTCCCTTGTCCTGGGGAAATACAAAATGTTCAATCTAACATCATTGTTGATATCATTC
This sequence comes from Oncorhynchus nerka, assembly GCF_034236695.1. Lineage (NCBI taxonomy): Eukaryota > Metazoa > Chordata > Actinopteri > Salmoniformes > Salmonidae > Oncorhynchus > Oncorhynchus nerka. The sequence continues at coordinate 44,198,165 of NC_088414.1, forward strand.
TGATAATGCCAACATCTCTCCTTTCCTCTTCAGATGTCAGAGTTGACGTGACAAACAATCCCACTCAGAAACCTCAGCGCCAAAACAACATATCAACTAAGGGTGGAAGAGGTCATAGCGTGACCTCACGCCTCAATTACGCTAACTCAGCAATTGTCACGTTGGAGACGTTGGTTCCTGTTGCCCAGAGAAAGGAGAAGTTTCATTGTGACTTCAGAGTGTGTTTGAGATAAAGGAAAGTACAACACATCTGCTCATCTTTGCTGTCATTGGCTAACAGACAGCTGGGTGAGTTGAATTGTATGGGAATCAACAACGTCAGCAGATTTTGTTTTTCAACAACAGACTGATATGCTTTACACACAACTAGCTGTCGACATCTGGGGATCCTAATAAATCAAACCCTCTCCCCCTCCGTCCCTCCATACCTCCATCCCAGGAGTTTTAGAAAACCTCTCGTGATGTCTGGCATGAGATTATGGTTGGAAACGCCAGAACTAATGTCTGTAATTAGCTGGGAGAATAACAGAGGGTAGGATTATGGTTGGAAACACTGTAATGTCTGTAATTAGCTGGGAGAATAACAGAGGGTAGGATTATGGTTGGAAACACTGTAATGTCTGTAATTAGCTGGGAGAATAACAGAGGGTCGGATTGTGAGGCAGTTGACATGGCAACATCACACACTGGATTTTTGTGTCTGGTTTCTTTTGCCTTTTGACGGATAACAGAACATGATCAAAATAAAATCCCGCATTTACCAGATTCCCTCTTTCCCCTTCCCTCCTTCCCTAGTGTCGTCTTTTCTGCTTTGTCTGTACGTCTCTTCAACTCCCTCCAGTTCTGTCATTCCCTTCCCTCTCTCCTCTCCTCTCTTCTTGCCTCCCTCTCTCCTCTCCTCTCCTCTCTTTTTGCCTCCCTCTCTCCTCTCCTCCCTCTCCTCCTCTCTCTTCTCCTCTCTTCTCTCCCTCTCCTCCTCTCTCCTCTCCTCTCTTCTTGCCTCCCTCTCTCCTCTCTCCTCTCCTCCTCTCTCTTCTCCTCTCTTCTTCCCTCCCTCTCCTCCTCTCTCCTCTCCTCTCTTCTTGCCTCTCTCTCTCTTCTCTTCTCTCCTCTCCTCCCTCTCCTCCTCTTTCCTCTCCGCTCTCCTCTCTCCTCTCTTCTTCCCTCCCTCTCCTCCTCTCTCCTCACCTCTCCTCTCTCCTCTCCTCTTCCTTCCCTCTCCTCCCTCTCTCCTCACCTCTCCTCTCTCCTCTCCTCTCTCCTCTCCTCTCTCCTCTCTTCTTCCCTCCCTCTCCTCCTCTCCTCCCTTTCCTCCTCTCCTCTCTACTCTCTTCTTCCCTCCCTCTCCTCCTCTCTCCTCTCCTCTCTCCTCTCCTCTCTTCTTGCCTCCGTCTCTCCTCTCCTCTCTTCTCTCCTCCCTCTCCTCCTCCCTCCTCTCCTCCCTCTCCTCCTCTCTCCTTTATCCTCTCCTCTCTCCTCCCTTCCTTCTCCTCTCCGTCTCTCCTCTCCTCCTTCCCTTCTCTCCTCTCTTCTCCTGCTTTATATGCCAGATTCCCCCTCAGTACAGACCAACGTCCCTGTCCAAATAACAGGTAAATGAACCTGCAACAACAATGTGGAATTCCACTATTTATCTAAACCCAGTTGTGCTGGAAGCTATTCAGAGTGTCTTGGGCTGGAGCGGCCGGGCGGTAACTTCACAGCTTTGAAGTCTATAACACAGTACATTCTATAAAAAGAAAAGCAAGAAAAACATGTCATTTTCTCCCTCTTTCTTTCAATCTTCCTCCCCCTCTCCTCTCCTCTCCTCTCCTCTACTCTACTCTACTCTACTCTACTCTCCTCTCTTTCTCCTCTCTTTCTCCTCTCCGCTCCTCTCCGCTCCTCTCCTCTCCGCTCCTCTCCTCTCCTCTCTTTCTCCTCTCCTCTCTTTCTCCTCTCCTCTCCGCTCCTCTCCTCTCCTCTCTTCTCCTCTCCTCTCCGCTCCTCTCCTCTCCTCTCCTCTCCTCTCCTCTCCTCTTTTTCTCCTCTCCTCTCTTTCTCCTCTCTGCTTCTCTCCGCTCCTCTCCTCTCCTCTCCTCTCCCCTACTTTCCTCTCTTCTCCTCTCTTCTCCCCTCTCCTCTCCTCTCCTGTCTTCTCCCCTCTCCTCCCTCCTTCAGCAGAAAGGCAAAAACAACCTGTGAAAATAGTTGGAGTAACCGATGTTTGGTCTGTGTCCCAAAGGGCACCCTATTCCCTACAGAGCGCACTACAATTATAGCTACAGTCAAGCTACTGTGAGATAGCAGCGCTGCTGTCTCCGTCGCCATAGCAACCCTCTGAGGGGAGGTGAAAGAAAGGGCATGGTTACAGTAGCACAGAGTATATCTCTTCACTGACTGGCTGACTACAGCTTAAGGAATGCAGGTGAACTCTCTCTTTCCCTCTTTCTCTCACTCTGTCTCCCACTCTCTTTCCATCTCTCTTTCTGTCTCTGTCTGGCTCCCCCCCCTCCCTCTCTTTTATAAACCCTTATAAATCCCTATTTCTTCCCAATAAGAACACATTCCAGGTGTGTCCCGTGTTTCGCCTAGCCCACTTCTCTTTATGAATCACGTGAAGATACGTCATCCATTCAGAGTGCTGCTAGCTGGCGTGATAAAATCAGCCTGATCACTAGAAACTGACTTTTGATTTGGGATGTTTGAAAAGGTACTGAGAACGTCGATATATGCCTCTTCCTCTGCACTCATGTCCCTGTAACGTAGCATTGTAACGTGGCGCTACTCAGAATTAACCCTGTAACCATGTGGAATTAACCCTGTAACCATGCAGAATTAACTCTGTAACCACGTGGAATTAACCCTGTAACCATGCAGAATTAACCCTGTAACCATGCAGAATTAACCCTGTAACCACGCGGAATTAACCCTGTAACCTTGCAGAATTAACTCTGTAACCACGTGGAATTAACCCTGTAACCATGTGGAATTAACCCTGTAACCATGTGGAATTAACCCTGTAACTACTCAGAATAAACCCGGTAACCACTCAGAATATACCCGGTAACCACTCAGAATAAACCCCGTAACCACTTAGAATAAACCCTGCAACCACTCAGAATAAACCCTGTAACCATGTGGAATTAACCCGGTAACTACTCAGAATAAACCCGGTAACCACTCAGAATGAACCCGGTAACTACTCAGAATAAACCCGGTAACCACTCAGAATAAACCCGGTAACCACTCAGAATAAACCCGGTAACCACTCAGAATAAACCCGGTAACCACTCAGAATAAACCCGGTAACCACTCAGAATAAACCCTGTAACCACTCAGAATAAACCCGGTAACCACTCAGAATAAACCCGGTAACTACTCAGAATAAACCCTGTAACCACTCAGAATAAACCCGGTAACCACTCAGAATAAACCCTGTAACCACTCAGAATAAACCCGGTAACCACTCAGAATAAACCCGGTAACTACTCAGAATAAACCCTGTAACTACTCAGAATAAACCCTGTAACCACTCAGAATAAACCCGGTAACCACTCAGAATAAACCCTGTAACTACTCAGAATAAACCCTGTAACTACTCAGAATAAACCCGGTAACTACTCAGAATAAACCCTGTAACTACTCAGAATAAACCCGGTAACCACTCAGAATAAACCCTGTAACCACTCAGAATAAACCCGGTAACCACTCAGAATAAACCCTGTAACCACTCAGAATAAACCCTGTAACCACTCAGAATAAACCCGGTAACTACATTGAATTAATGCGTCACAAATAGACGTTCATCCATAATACGTCGAATTACGAAGGGACACTATGAGATCTTGTTGGCTGCTTCTCAAATGGCACCTTAGTGATTCTTAAAACAGTGGTGCCTCAAGGGTGTGTCCTCAGCCCTCTGCTGTACTCCCTGCTCACCCACGACTGTGTTGCTTAGCACCACACCAACTCCATCGTCTAGACTCCATGACGACACACCACAGTTGTAGGCCGGATAACCGACAACGACGAGTCAGCCTGTAGGGAGGAGGTAAGTGAACTGGCATCGTGGTGCCAGGACAACGACCTCTCCCTCAATGTTAATAAAGACGATGATTGTTGACTTCCAGGAAGCAGAGACAGGAACATGCCTCGTTCTACATTAACGAGACTGCAGTAGAGGAAGTCACAACTTTTACATTTCTTGGCGTCCACATCACAGAGGACTTGTCATCGACCAACACCCCCACCCACTCTTGTCAAGAGGGCGTAACAGCGTCTCTACTTCCTAAGGCAGCTGAAGAATTTCGGCATGAAGCCCCGAGTCCTTTCCAAATACTACCGATGCACCGTCGAGAGGGTCCTGACCTGTTGAATCAAGGCCTGGTACAGGCTCCGTCAACGACCACAAGGCCCTGCAGCAGGTGTTGGAGACGGCCTAGTAAATCACGTTCTCCCACCCATCCAAGACAAGGACCACAAGGCCCTGCAGCGGGTGTTGGAGACGGCCTAGTAAATCACGTTCTCCCACCCATCCAAGACAAGGACCACAAGGCCCTGCAGCGGGTGTTGGATAGTAAATCACGTTCTCCCACCCATCCAAGACAAGGACCACAAGGTCCTGCAGCGGGTGTTGGATAGTAAATCACGTTCTCCCACCCATCCAAGACAAGGACCACAAGGCCCTGCAGCGGGTGTTGGATAGTAAATCACGTTCTCCCACCCATCCAAGACAAGGACCACAAGGCCCTGCAGCGGGTGTTGAAGACGGCCTAGTAAATCACGTTCTCCCACCATCCAAGACAAGGACCACAAGGCCCTGCAGCGGGTGTTGGATAGTAAATCACGTTCTCCCACCCATCCAAGACAAGGACCACAAGGCCCTGCAGCGGGTGTTGGATAGTAAATCACGTTCTCCCACCCATCCAAGACAAGGACCACAAGGCCCTGCAGC
>NC_088414.1:44208100-44245600 GCF_034236695.1 Oncorhynchus nerka
ACATTTTACCAGCTACATTTAACCAGCTACATTTAACCAGCTACATTTTACCAGCTACATTTAACCAGCTACATTTAACCAGCTACATTTTACCTGCTACATTTTACCAGCTACATTTGACCTGCTACATTTAACCAGCTACATTTAACCAGCTATATTTTACCTGCTACATTTTACCAGCTACATTTAACCAGCTACATTTAACCTGCTACATTTAACCAGCTACATTTAACCAGCTACATTTAACCAGCTACATTTTACCTGCTACATTTTACCTGCTACATTTTACCAGCTACATTTAACCAGCTACATTTAACCTGCTACATTTAACCAGCTACATTTAACCAGCTACATTTTACCTGCTACATTTAACCAGCTACATTTTACCTGCTACATTTAACCAGCTACATTTTACCTGCTACATTTAACCAGCTACATTTAACCAGCTACATTTAACCAGCTACATTTGACCTGCTACATTTAACCAGCTACATTTAACCAGCTATATTTTACCTGCTACATTTTACCAGCTACATTTAACCAGCTACATTTAACCAGCTACATTTTACCTGCTACATTTAACCAGCTACATTTAACCAGCTACATTTTACCAGCTACATTTTACCTGCTACATTTAACCAGCTACATTTAACCAGCTACATTTAACCAGCTATATTTTACCTGCTACATTTAACCAGCTACATTTAACCAGCTATATTTTACCTGCTACATTTTACCAGCTACATTTGACCTGCTACATTTAACCAGCTACATTTAACCAGCTATATTTTACCAGCTACATTTGACCTGCTACATTTAACCAGCTACATTTAACCAGCTACATTTAACCAGCTATATTTTACCTGCTACATTTAACCAGCTACATTTAACCAGCTATATTTTACCTGCTACATTTTACCAGCTACATTTGACCTGCTACATTTAACCAGCTACATTTAACCAGCTATATTTTACCTGCTACATTTTACCAGCTACATTTAACCAGCTACATTTAACCAGCTATATTTTACCAGCTACATTTAACCAGCTACATTTAACCAGCTACATTTTACCTGCTACATTTTACCAGCTACATTTAACCAGCTACATTTAACCAGCTACATTTTACCTGCTACATTTTACCAGCTACATTTTACCAGCTACATTTAACCAGCTACATTTTACCAGCTACATTTAACCAGCTACATTTAACCAGATACATTTAACCAGCTACATTTTACCTGCTACATTTTACCAGCTACATTTTACCTGCTACTAAACAACTCTGTTATTTTGTTCGTTTTTTTGACGTTGTTTGTCATTTATTTTTGAAACTTATTTTGTACATAATGTTGCTGTATATTGTATATTGTGGATGAAGACTTTTAATGAAAATAAAATAACTGTCATAACCATAAAAAAATACATATATTATTTTATTTTCATTAGAGGTCTTCATCCCGTTGGTTATATGGTAATTGTGCCCTCCCTACCCATGCACACCCCCACACACACACCTCAGGGTGGCTGGCGTTGTCTCTGGCCTGTACCACCAGCTCGTGGACTCTCTTCAGCTCGTAGTCCAGCGGTCGGTTCAGAGTGATGACCCCCGACCTCGTATCCATGACGAAGTAGCGGTCAGGGTCGCTCTGACGACGGTTGATCTCGTACAGGACCAGACCGTTGTCTCCCTCGTCAGCGTCGGACGCAAACACCTGCAGGAGGGGAGAGATTGATTATTGATTGACTGACTATCAGTATAGATGAACTAATAGACGATAGAACTCTATACCAGTGGTGGCTCCTCAGAGGAGGAAGGGGAGGATCATCCTCCTCAGTGAATTTCATACAAATTAAAATGGTGAACCATTTAAAAAACGTTATCCTTTTCAGATAAAACTATACTAAATATATTCACATGTCAGAGATGCTCTACACATCTATCAGTGTGAATTTGTGGCACTACTTACTTCAAACTCACAACTGAATGAAGCTGTTACACATAGGATGTGCAGAGAAACAGCGGGTCAGTAGAACAGCGGGTCAGTAGAACAGCGGGTCAGTAGAACAGCGGGTCAGTAGAACAGCGGGTCAGTAGAACAGCGGGTCAGTAGAACAGCGGGTCAGTAGAACAGCAGGTCAGTAGAACAGCAGGTCAGTAGAACAGCGGGTCAGTAGAACAGCGGGTCAGTAGAACAGCAGCTCAGTAGAACAGCAGGTCAGTAGAACAGCGGGTCAGTAGAACAGCAGACAGCAGGTCAGTAGAACAGCAGGTCAGTAGAACAGCAGACAGCAGGTCAGTAGAACAGCAGGTCAGTAGAACAGCAGACAGCAGGTCAGTAGAACAGCAGGTCAGTAGAACAGCAGACAGCAGGTCAGTAGAACAGCAGACAGCAGGTCAGTAGAACAGCAGGTCAGTAGAACAGCAGACAGCAGGTCAGTAGAACAGCGGGTCAGTAGAACAGCAGACAGCAGGTCAGTAGAACAGCGGGTCAGTAGAACAGCAGACAGCAGGTCAGTAGAACAGCAGGTCAGTAGAACAGCAGACAGCAGGTCAGTAGAACAGCAGACAGCAGGTCAGTAGAACAGCGGGTCAGTAGAACAGCAGACAGCAGGTCAGTAGAACAGCAGGTCAGTAGAACAGCGGGTCAGTAGAACAGCGGGTCAGTAGAACAGCAGACAGCAGGTCAGTAGAACAGCAGACAGCAGGTCAGTAGAACAGCAGACAGCAGGTCAGTAGAACAGCAGGTCAGTAGAACAGCAGGTCAGTAGAACAGCAGGTCAGTAGAACAGCAGACAGCAGGTCAGTAGAACAGCAGGTCAGTAGAACAGCAGGTCAGTAGAACAGCGGGTCAGTAGAACAGCAGACAGCAGGTCAGTAGAACAGCAGGTCAGTAGAACAGCAGACAGCAGGTCAGTAGAACAGCGGGTCAGTAGAACAGCAGACAGCAGGTCAGTAGAACAGCAGGTCAGTAGAACAGCAGACAGCAGGTCAGTAGAACAGCGGGTCAGTAGAACAGCAGACAGCAGGTCAGTAGAACAGCAGACAGCAGGTCAGTAGAACAGCGGGTCAGTAGAACAGCAGACAGCAGGTCAGTAGAACAGCGGGTCAGTAGAACAGCAGACAGCAGGTCAGTAGAACAGCAGGTCAGTAGAACAGCGGGTCAGTAGAACAGCGGGTCAGTAGAACAGCAGGTCAGTAGAACAGCAGGTCAGTAGAACAGCGGGTCAGTAGAACAGCAGACAGCAGGGCAGTAGAACAGCAGGTCAGTAGAACAGCGGGTCAGTAGAACAGCGGGTCAGTAGAACAGCAGGTCAGTAGAACAGCAGACAGCAGGTCAGTAGAACAGCAGACAGCAGGTCAGTAGAACAGCGGGTCAGTAGAACAGCAGACAGCAGGTCAGTAGAACAGCAGGTCAGTAGAACAGCAGGTCAGTAGAACAGCGGGTCAGTAGAACAGCAGGTCAGTAGAACAGCAGGTCAGTAGAACAGCGGGTCAGTAGAACAGCGGGTCAGTAGAACAGCGGGTCAGTAGAACAGCGGGTCAGTAGAACAGCAGGTCAGTAGAACAGCGGGTCAGTAGAACAGCAGGTCAGTAGAACAGCGGGTCAGTAGAACAGCAGGTCAGTAGAACAGCAGGTCAGTAGAACAGCGGGTCAGTAGAACAGCGGGTCAGTAGAACAGCAGGTCAGTAAAGGTTTTTAACGTACACCTTCTGCTAGAGTCTGTTGTTTGTTGTTGTCTCCAAAACGTTTAGCTTTACTCTCTGAGCCACCATTAATACCTGCAGTATGTTGCTTCCCTGTGGTAAACTCTCTGAGATGATAGCGTGGTATCTGCTCTGGTTGAAGACGGGGGCGTGGTCATTGATGTCGGTGACTAACACCTCCAGGGTCATCAGGCCGGTGCGTCTGGGACTCCCCCCGTCGAAGGCCTCCAGAACCAGGCTGTACGAGGACCTCTTCTCCCTGTCCAGAACACCGTTCACCACCAGGTCCAGGTACAACACCTAAAGAGTGAGAAGACATGGGATGGACACAAGAACAACAGGAGAGAAAACCATAGAATGAATAGAACAGGCTTGGAAACTTGAACCCTGGCAACTTGACTGGTAAAACTCATGGGTACACTCACAATGGCTGCCTTGTTTAGTAATACAATCATTTCCATGGTAATGTAGAATGTTCATTCAAAATTATGTTTAACTGATGTGGCTCATGCAATGGAATGTATTTGTTTGTAATGTCAGTTGAGTTGATTCAACAAATCACAGCACAGATGGATGGGTACACTTCCTGCTTTTAGTCCATCACAGACTTGAATGGGGGAATCCCCGATCATGTCATTCTATTTCTTGCTTAGAGACAAATGGTACTGTATTGTTTTTCGTGTATATTGTACCACTGGCCTCACAAAATAGATTTCCATTTAAGTGGACAATAGAGTATCCTATTGTAAAACACCAGTTTGGTAAACCGTGTTAGCTCTTTTGGTCTTGATCAAGTGTCCCTGGGTGCTTTGCTATGTTACTCTATGCTATGCTATGATATGCTATGATATGCTATGCTACTATAGGTAATTTATTTATTTAACATTTATTTAACAAGGCAAGTCAGTTAAATGATTTCTTTATTTTACCTTTATTTAACTAGGCAAGTCAGTTATATTCTTCAAATTCTTATGGACGACGCTGGTCCAATTGTGCGCCGCCCTATGGGACTCCCAATCACGGCCGGTTGTAATACAACCTGCAATCAAACCAGGGTATGTAGTTATACGCCCCTAGTACTGCGATGCAGTGCCTTAGACCGCTGCGCCACTCGGGAGTTATGCTACTCTACGCTAAGCTACTCTACGCTATTCTATGCTACTCTACGCTAAACTACTCTACTCTACGCTAAGCTACTCTACGCTATGCTATGCCACTCTACGCTAAGCTACTCTACGCTATGCTATGCTACTCTACGCTAAGCTACTCTACGCTATGCTATATTGTACCATACCTTGTTAGCAGCTCTTTTGGTCTCCAGCCTGAAGGCTTGCCCCACATTGCCTTCCTTAATCACATATCCTTGGGTGGTCAGCTGATCGCGGTCCGCGTCTGACGCCGGCTCCAGGGAAACCCGTGTTCCCACCGCCGTCTGCTCCGGGATCTTCAGCAATGCCTTTGGCTTGAGGAACGCCGGCGCGTGGTCGTTGATGTCGTTGACCGTGACGGACACCTCGACTGTGACCCCGGTCATGGTGACGGCGATGAAGCTGTAGTGGTCCCTCTGCTCGCGGTCGAGGCGGCGTGCCGTGGTGATGATCCCGGAGGTCTCGTCGATGTGGAGGTCGCTGCCCACACCTGTCCCTTCGTGGTCGGAGATGAAGTACAGCGAGGCGGTGATGCCGGGGGGTAGCCCAGCACTGATGTCCCCTACGATGGTCCCTGCCGGCTGCTCCTCATCCAGCTGGAGCTCCAGAGCTCCTAGGACCGGGGTGGAGTGGACCACAACCAGCTCCAGGACCGTGTAGAGCAGGAGGAGAGATCGTGGCCTCCATAGGCCTGAACACACACACAGACCGCTGGCCCTGGGCCCACCTTCACACGTTATTGTCATGGCTGGGGACTCCTACACCTGAAAGGCAGAGAATACAGAGAATAGAATTTCAGAAGAGAACTTTAGAATAGAACTTAAGAATAGAACGTTATAATAGAACTTTAGAATAGAACCTTAGAATAGAACCTTGGAATAGAACCTTGGAATAGAACCTTAGAATAGAACCTTAGAATAGAACGTTATAATAGAACTTTAGAATAGAACCTCAGAATAGAACTTTAGAATAGAACCTCAGAATAGAACTTTAGAATAGAACCTTAGAATAGAAATTCAGAAGAGAACCCGAGAATAGAACTTTAGAATAGAACTTTAGAATAGAACCTTAGAATGGAACTTTAGAATAGAACGTTATAATATAACTTTAGAATAGAACCTTATAATAGAACTGTAGAATACAACTTCAGAATAGAACCTTAGAATATAACTTTATAATATGGTAATCTACGCTAAGCTACTCTACGCTATGCCACTCTACACTAAACTACTCTACATTATGCTAATCTACACTAAGCTACTCTACGCTATGCTACTCTACTCTAAGCTACTCTACGCTATGCTATGCCACTAATACAACTTCAGAATAGAACCTTAGAATAGAACCTCAGAATAGAACTTTAGAATAGAACCTCAGAATAGAACTTTAGAATAGAACTTCAGAATAGAACTTTAGAATAGAACCTTAGAATAGAAATTCAGAAGAGAACCCGAGAATAGAACTTTAGAATAGAACTTTAGAATAGAACCTTAGAATGGAACTTTAGAATAGAACTTTAGAATAGAACTTTTGAATAAAACTTCAGAATTTAACCTTAGAATAGAACTTTGGAATAGAACCTAAGAATAGAACTTTAGAATAGAACTTTAAAATAGAACGTTGAAATAGAACTTTAGAATAGAACTTTAGAATAGGACCTTAGAATATAATTTAAGAATATAACCCTAGAATAGAGCCTTAGAATAGAACTGTATAACAGAACTTTGGAATAGAATCTTAGAATAGAACCTTAAAATGGAACGTTAGAATAGAACCTTAGAAAATAACTTCAGAATAGAACTTCAGAATAGAACTTTAGAATAGAACTTCAGAATAGAACGTTAGAATAGAAATTCATAATACAACCGTATAATATAACTTTATAATAGAACCTTAGAATAGAACCTTATAATAGAACTTTAGAATAGAACCTTAGAATAGAACATCAGAATAGAACCTTAGAATAGAACCTTGAATAGAACTTTAGAATAGAACTTTAGAATAGAACCTCAGAATAGAACTTTAGAATAGAACTTTAGAATAGAACCATAGAATAGAAATTCAGAAGAGAACCCTAGAATAGAACTTTAGAATAGAACCTTAGAATGGAACTTTAGAATAGAACATCAGAATAAAACTTTAGAATAGAACTTTAGAATAGAACTTTTGAATAAAACTTCAGAATTTAACCTTAGAATAGAACTTTGGAATAGAACCTAAGAATAGAACTTTAGAAAAGAAACTTAGAATAGAACTTTAGAATAGAACTTTAGAATAGAACGTTGAAATAGAACTTTAGAATAGAACTTTAGAATAGGACCTTAGAATAGAACATCAGAATAGTACCTTAGAATAGAACTTTAGAATAGAACCTTAGAATAGAACCTTGAATAGAACTTTAGAATAGAACCTTAGAACAGAACTTTAGAATGGAACCGTAGAATAGAACCTTATAATATAACCTTATAATATAACTTTAGAAGAGAACCTTAGAATATAACTTTAAAATAGAACCTTAGAATAGAACTTTATAATAGACTAATAGAACTTTAGAATAGAACTTCAGAATAGAACTTTAGAATGGAAACTTGGAATGGAAGCTTAGAATAGAACTTTAAAATAGAACCTTAGAATATAACTTTAGAATGGAACCTTAGAATGGAAACTTGGAATGGAACCTTAGAATAGAACTTTAGAATAGAACCTTAGAATATAATCTTAGAATAGAACTTCATAATAGAACCTTAGAATAGAACTTCAGAATAGAACTTTAGAATATAACTTTTGAATAAAACTTCAGAATTTAACCTTGGAATAGAACTTTAGAAAAGAAACTTAGAATAGAACCTCAGAATAGAACTTTAGAGTAGAACCTTAGAATAGAACTTTAGAATAGAACGTTGAAATAGAACTTTAGAATAGAACTTTAGAATAGGACCTTAGAATAGAACTTTAGAATATAATCCTAGAATAGAGCCTTAGAATAGAACTGTATAACAGAACTGTAGAATAGAATCTTAGAATAGAACCTTAAAATGGAACGTTAGAATAGAACCTTAGAAAATAACTTCAGAATAGAACTTCAGAATAGAACTTCAGAATAGAACTTCAGAATAGAACTTTAGAATAGAACCTTAGAATATAACTTTAGAATAGAACTTCATAATAGAACCTTATAATATAACTTGTATCTATTCTTGGAAGATGAACTTTAGAATAGAACTTTATAATAGAACCTTGAATAGAACTTTAGAATAGAACCTTAGAACAGAACTTTAGAATGGAACCTTAGAATAGAACCTTATAATATAACCTTATAATATAACTTTAGAAGAGAACCTTAGAATATAACTTTAAAATAGAACCTTAGAATAGAACTTTAGAATAGAACCTCAGAATAGAACTTTAGAATAGAACCTTAGAATAGAAATTCAGAAGAGAACCCGAGAATAGAACTTTAGAATAGAACTTTAGAATAGAACCTTAGAATGGAACTTTAGAATAGAACGTTATAATATAACTTTAGAATAGAACCTTATAATAGAACTGTAGAATACAACTTCAGAATAGAACCTTAGAATATAACTTTATAATATGGTAATCTACGCTAAGCTACTCTACGCTATGCCACTCTACACTAAACTACTCTACATTATGCTAATCTACACTAAGCTACTCTACGCTATGCTACTCTACTCTAAGCTACTCTACGCTATGCTATGCCACTAATACAACTTCAGAATAGAACCTTAGAATAGAACCTCAGAATAGAACTTTAGAATAGAACCTCAGAATAGAACTTTAGAATAGAACTTCAGAATAGAACTTTAGAATAGAACCTTAGAATAGAAATTCAGAAGAGAACCCGAGAATAGAACTTTAGAATAGAACTTTAGAATAGAACCTTAGAATGGAACTTTAGAATAGAACTTTAGAATAGAACTTTTGAATAAAACTTCAGAATTTAACCTTAGAATAGAACTTTGGAATAGAACCTAAGAATAGAACTTTAGAATAGAACTTTAAAATAGAACGTTGAAATAGAACTTTAGAATAGAACTTTAGAATAGGACCTTAGAATAGAATTTAAGAATATAACCCTAGAATAGAGCCTTAGAATAGAACTGTATAACAGAACTTTGGAATAGAATCTTAGAATAGAACCTTAAAATGGAACGTTAGAATAGAACCTTAGAAAATAACTTCAGAATAGAACTTCAGAATAGAACTTTAGAATAGAACTTCAGAATAGAACCTTAGAATAGAACCTTATAATAGAACTTTAGAATAGAACCTTAGAATAGAACATCAGAATAGAACCTTAGAATAGAACCTTGAATAGAACTTTAGAATAGAACTTTAGAATAGAACTTTAGAATAGAACTTTAGAATAGAACCATATAATAGAAATTCAGAAGAGAACCCTAGAATAGAACTTTAGAATAGAACCTTAGAATGGAACTTTAGAATAGAACATCAGAATAAAACTTTAGAATAGAACTTTAGAATAGAACTTTTGAATAAAACTTCAGAATTTAACCTTAGAATAGAACTTTGGAATAGAACCTAAGAATAGAACTTTAGAAAAGAAACTTAGAATAGAACTTTAGAATAGAACTTTAGAATAGAACGTTGAAATAGAACTTTAGAATAGAACTTTAGAATAGGACCTTAGAATAGAACATCAGAATAGTACCTTAGAATAGAACTTTAGAATAGAACCTTAGAATAGAACCTTGAATAGAACTTTAGAATAGAACCTTAGAACAGAACTTTAGAATGGAACCGTAGAATAGAACCTTATAATATAACCTTATAATATAACTTTAGAAGAGAACCTTAGAATATAACTTTAAAATAGAACCTTAGAATAGAACTTTATAATAGACTAATAGAACTTTAGAATAGAACTTCAGAATAGAACTTTAGAATGGAAACTTGGAATGGAAGCTTAGAATAGAACTTTAAAATAGAACCTTAGAATATAACTTTAGAATGGAACCTTAGAATGGAAACTTGGAATGGAACCTTAGAATAGAACTTTAGAATAGAACCTTAGAATATAATCTTAGAATAGAACTTCATAATAGAACCTTAGAATAGAACTTCAGAATAGAACTTTAGAATATAACTTTTGAATAAAACTTCAGAATTTAACCTTGGAATAGAACTTTAGAAAAGAAACTTAGAATAGAACCTCAGAATAGAACTTTAGAGTAGAACCTTAGAATAGAACTTTAGAATAGAACGTTGAAATAGAACTTTAGAATAGAACTTTAGAATAGGACCTTAGAATAGAACTTTAGAATATAATCCTAGAATAGAGCCTTAGAATAGAACTGTATAACAGAACTGTAGAATAGAATCTTAGAATAGAACCTTAAAATGGAACGTTAGAATAGAACCTTAGAAAATAACTTCAGAATAGAACTTCAGAATAGAACTTCAGAATAGAACTTCAGAATAGAACTTTAGAATAGAACCTTAGAATATAACTTTAGAATAGAACTTCATAATAGAACCTTATAATATAACTTGTATCTATTCTTGGAAGATGAACTTTAGAATAGAACTTTATAATAGAACCTTGAATAGAACTTTAGAATAGAACCTTAGAACAGAACTTTAGAATGGAACCTTAGAATAGAACCTTATAATATAACCTTATAATATAACTTTAGAAGAGAACCTTAGAATATAACTTTAAAATAGAACCTTAGAATAGAACTTTATAATAGACTAA
The DNA here is from genome assembly GCF_034236695.1 of Oncorhynchus nerka. Taxonomy (NCBI): domain Eukaryota; kingdom Metazoa; phylum Chordata; class Actinopteri; order Salmoniformes; family Salmonidae; genus Oncorhynchus; species Oncorhynchus nerka. The sequence goes on from NC_088414.1 coordinate 44,218,701, forward strand.
TAGAACTTTAGAATAGAACTTTAGAATGGAAACTTGGAATGGAAGCTTAGAATAGAACTTTAAAATAGAACCTTAGAATATAACTTTAGAATGGAACCTTAGAACGGAAACTTGGAATGGAACCTTAGAATAGAACTTTAGAATAGAACCTTAGAATATAATCTTAGAATAGAACTTCATAAAATAACCTTAGAATAGAACTTCAGAATAGAACTTTAGAATATAACTTTTGAATAAAACTTCAGAATTTAACCTTGGAATAGAACTTTAGAAAAGAAACTTAGAATAGAACCTCAGAATAGAACTTTAGAGTAGAACCTTAGAATTGAACTTTAGAATAGAACATAGAAATAGAACTTTAGAATAGAACTTTAGAATAGGACCTTAGAATAGAACTTTAGAATATAATCCTAGAATAGAGCCTTAGAATAGAACTGTATAACAGAACTTTAGAATAGAATCTTAGAATAGAACCTTAAAATGGAACGTTAGAATAGAACCTTAGAAAATAACTTCAGAATAGAACTTCAGAATAGAACTTTAGAATAGAACTTCAGAATAGAACTTTAGAATAGAACCTTAGAATAGAACTTTAGAATAGAACTTCATAATAGAACCTTATAATATAACTTGTATCTATTCTTGGAAGATGAACTTTAGAATAGAACTTTATAATATAACCTTAGAATAGAACCTTAGAATAGAACCTTGAATAGAACTTTAGAATAGAACCTTAGAATAAAACCTTAGAATAGAACTTTAAAATAGAACCTTAGAATAGAACTTTATAATAGACTAATAGAACTTTAGAATATAACTTCAGAATAGAACCTTAGAATAGAACTTTAGAATGGAAACTTGGAATGGAACCTTAGAATAGAACATTAAAATAGAACCTTATAATAGAACTTTAGAATAGAACCTTATAATATAACCTTAGAATAGAACCTTAGAATAGAACCTTAGAATAGAACCTTAGAATAGAACTTCATAAAATAACCTTAGAATAGAACTTCATAATAGAACCTTAGAATAGAACTTCAGAATAGAACCTTAGAATAGAACTTTTATCTATTCTTGGAAGACAAATGTGTTTCTTTGCTACAAATCTTCCATGTTTGAAAGCCGTTATTCCCAAGAGCAGCTGAATCCTGTTGGATTGTCACTGAAGACTAAACTTTGGCCAGAAACACTGGTCTTGTTTATCACAAACATTGTTTATTGGGTGGAACAATTGGCTGTAGAATAGGACTCTAGTGCTGATATGTGGATTGAAGAGGCCATCAAAATTATTCTACAGTGCTGTAATGGGCTTACTCTTAACACCTCTCATGCCAGGTCACGCTAAAAGACACACAGAGAGAGAGAGAGAGAGAGAGAGAGAGAGAGAGAGAGAGAGAGAGAGAGCATACCCTAACCCTCTAAAACACAACATACCCTAACCCTAACCCTCTAAAACACTACACACTGAGACTAATGAACACCTGTTACCATACACGGAGAGGACACACGGAGACGACACACTGAGACGACACACTGAGACGACACACTGAGACTACACACTGAGAGCACACACAGAGACGACACACGGAGATGACACACTGAGACGACACACTGAGACTACACACTGAGACTACACACTGAGACTACACACTGAGACGACACACTGAGACTACACACTGAGACTACACACTGAGACTACACACTGAGACTACACACTGAGACGACACACTGAGACGACACACTGATACTACACACTGAGACTAATGAAAACCTGTTACCATACACTGAGACTACACACTGAGAGCACACACGGAGACGACACACTGAGACGACACACTGAGACTACACACTGAGAGCACACACTGAGACGACACACTGAGACTACACACTGAGACTAATGAAAACCTGTTACCATACACTGAGACTACACACTGAGACGACACACTGAGACGACACACTGAGACGACACACTGAGACTAATGAAAACCTGTTACCATACACTGAGACTACACACTGAGACGACACACTGAGACGACACACTGAGACGACACACTGAGACTAATGAAAACCTGTTACCATACACTGAGACTACACACTGAGACTACACACTGAGACTAATGAAAACCTGTTACCATACACTGAGACTACACACTGAGACTAATGAAAACCTGTTACCATACACTGAGACTATACACTGAGACTACACACTGAGACTACTGAAAACCTGTTACCATACACTGAGACTACACACTGAGACTACACACTGAGACTACACACTGAGACTACACACTGAGACTACTGAAAACCTGTTACCATACACCGAGACTATACACTGAGACTACACACTGAGACTACACACTGAGACTAATGAAAACCTGTTACCATACACTGAGACTATACACTGAGACTACACACTGAGACTACACACTGAGACTAATGAAAACCTGTTACCATACACTGAGACTACACACTGAGACTACACACTGCGACTACACACTGAGACTACACACTGAGACTACACACTGAGACTAATGAAAACCTGTTACCATACACTGAGACTACACACTGAGACTACACACTGAGACTAATGAAAACCTGTTACCATACACTGAGACTACACACCGAGACTACACACTGCGACTACACACTGAGACTACACACTGAGACTACACACTGAGACTAATGAAAACCTGTTACCATACACTGAGACTACACACTGAGACTACACACTGAGACTACACACTGAGACTACACACTGAGACTAATGAAAACCTGTTACCATACACTGAGACTACACACTGAGACTACACACTGAGACTAATGAAAACCTGTTACCATACACTGAGACTACACACTGAGACTACACACTGAGACTACACACTGAGACGAATGAAAAACCTGTTACCATACACTGAGACTACACACTGAGACGACACACTGAGACGACACACTGAGACTACACACTGAGACGACACACTGAGACTACACACTGAGACTACACACTGAGACTACACACAGACTACACACTGAGACTACACACTAAGACTATACACTGAGACTACACACTGAGACGACACACTGAGACTACACACTGAGACTACACACTGAGACTACACACTGAGACGACACACAGACGACACACTGAGACTACACACTGAGACTACACACTGAGACTACACACGGAGACTAATGAAAACCGAACCCTGGTGTGCCTCTGGCATAATGTTTTTGTAATTGTCTTACTCTATCCCAGCGTTAGGTTTTCAGAAGACTGAGGCCGGCTTTTCCTTTAATGTTTTACCCTGGGCTTTGCTCCTTTCATATTTATTTTGATCCTGACAAATTCCCCAGTCCCCGCTGATGACAAGCATACCCATAACCTGATGTTGCCACCACAAAAATATGAAATGCAATACATCCGTGTTGTTTCATATTGGATTTGACCCAAAACTGTAGTTTTTAATTTAGCTCACAATGTTAATAATGTATTTGTCTTACAGTATCACGGCTGGCTGAAGGACCGGACCGAGGTGCAGCATGGTAAGCGTACATTTTAACTTTATTTCAAAATGACGGCGACAAAACGAAGAACAAAAAAACAACAACCGTGAAGCTTTGGGCTATGTGCCCTGAACAAAGACAAACCGTGAAGCTTTGGGCTATGTGCCCTGAACAAAGACAAACCGTGAAGCTTTGGGCTATGTGCCCTGAACAAAGACAAACCGTGAAGCTTTGGGCTATGTGCCCTGAACAACTACAAAGTTAACTTCCCACAAAACAGGTGGGGGGGGAGTATGGTTCTCAATCAGAGACAACGACAGACAGCTGTCCCTGATTAAGAACCATACCAAAGCCAAGACATAGAAATTACAAAACATAGAAAAAAATAACATAGAATGCCCACCCTAGTCACACCCTGGTCTAACCAAAATAGAGAATAAAAAGCCTCTCTATGGCCAGGGCGTGACATACAGTACCACATAACAGCCTTGTTACAAACAGAATTAATGATTTGGAGTGAATTATTTAACACAAGCTTCCATCTTTTCTCTTTGTCATAAAGGCCAGTAATGTAGAGTGAATGCAATGTTGTTGATCCCTTTGTGTATTCGAGTACTGTGGTGGCAGCGTCATGTTATGGGTATGCTTGTTACCGGCAGTGACTGGGGGAATTTGTCAGGATCAATAGAAATATGAAATACGATCAAAGCCCAGAGAAAAAGTAAGCGGAAAATCTGCCTCAGTCTTCTAAACTCTGGGATAGAGTTTTATTTAGTCAGAATGACAATACACACATGTCCATGCCTAAAGACAAACCACAATGACTTTCCAAGAGGTGTTGACTGTTCCTGAATGGTCCAGTCTCAGTCCTGACTTAAATCTGATTTATTTATTTTTTTTATATCAGAGAATATTTGAATATTAATGTCCATCAATGATTCCCAACTAAATGTACTGAGCTTGAGCAATTCTGACACAAAAAAACAAGCAAGGCCATCAACAGGAAGTGTCGTAGTTTGAGTAGCAAGGCCATCAACAGGAAGTGTCGTAGTTTGAGTAGCAAGGCCATCAACAGGAAGTACCGTAGTTTAAGTAGCAGGGCCATCAACAGGAAGTGTCGTAGTTTGAGTAGCAAGGCCATCAACAGGAAGTACTGTAGTTTAAGTAGCAAGGCCATCAACAGGAAGTACTGTAGTTTAAGTAGCAAGGCCATCAACAGGAAGTACCGTAGTTTGAGTAGCAAGGCCATCAACAGGAAGTACTGTAGTTTAAGTAGCAAGGCCATCAACAGGAAGTACTGTAGTTTAAGTAGCAAGGCCATCAACAGGAAGTACCGTAGTTTGAGTAGCAAGGCCATCAACAGGAAGTACCGTAGTTTAAGTAGCAAGGCCATCAACAGGAAGTACCGTAGTTTAAGTAGCAAGGCCATCAACAGGAAGTACTGTAGTTTAAGTAGCAAGGCCATCAACAGGAAGTACCGTAGTTTGAGTAACAATAATTCTTTAATTTCTTAATTTTTTTATTTTATTGGTCGTGTACACGGTGTAACGGGTGTGCAGCGACAATCTTACGTTACGAGCTCCCAACAATACAGTATAATGTTAAGGCAGGGACATGGTACGTTACGAGCTCCTAACAATACAGTATAATGTTAAGGCAGGGACATGGTACGTTACGAGCTCCCAACAATACAGTATAACGTTAAGGCAGCGACATGGTACGTTACGAGCTCCCAACAATACAGTATAACGTTAAGGCAGCGACATGGTACGTTACGAGCTCCTAACAATACAGTATGATGTTAAGGCAGGGACATGGTACGTTACGAGCTCCCAACAATACAGTATAATGTTAAGGCAGGGACATGGAACGTTACGAACTCCCAACAATACAGTATAATGTTAAGGCAGGGACATGGTACGTTACGAGCTCCCAACAATACAGTATAATGTTAAGATGGGGACATGGTACGTTACGAGCTCCTAACAATACAGTATAATGTTAAGGCAGGGACATGGTACGTTACGAGCTCCCAACAATACAGTATAATGTTAAGGCAGGGACATGCTTACGTTACGAGCTCCCAACAATACAGTATAACGTTAAGGCAGCGACATGGTACGTTACGAGCTCCCAACAATACAGTATAATGTTAAGGCAGGGACATGGTACGTTACGAGCTCCCAACAATACAGTATAATGTTAAGGCAGGGACATGGTACGTTACGAGCTCCTAACAATACAGTATAACGTTAAGGCAGCGACATGGTACGTTACGAGCTCCCAACAATACAGTATAACGTTAAGGCAGCGACATGGTACGTTACGAGCTCCCAACAATACAGTATAATGGTAAGGCAGGGACATGGTACGTTACGAGCTCCCAACAATACAGTATAATGTTATGGCAGGGACATGGTACGTTACGAGCTCCCAACAATACAGTATAATGGTAAGGCAGGGACATGGTACGTTACGAGCTCCCAACAATACAGTATATTGTTAAGGCAGGGACATGGTACGTTACGAACTCCCAACAATACAGTATGATGTTAAGGCAGGGACATGGTACGTTACGAGCTCCCAACAATACAGTATAATGTTAAGGCAGGGACATGGTACGTTACGAGCTCCCAACAATACAGTATATTGTTAAGGCAGGGACATGGTACGTTACGAACTCCCAACAATACAGTATAATGTTAAGGCAGCGACATTCTTACGTTACGAGCTCCCAACAATACAGTATAATGGTAAGGCAGGGACATGGTACGTTACAAGCCCCCAACAATACAGTATAATGTTAAGGCAGGGACATGGTACGTTACGAGCTCCCAACAATACAGTATATTGTTAAGGCAGGGACATGGTACTTTACGAGCTCCCAACAATACAGTATAATGTGAAGACTCTGCAAGGGGCGTGTAGATATTCACTAGCAGCCGTAGCTATTTTGAAAAGAAAATGATAGTAAAAACAATATATATAAATATATCCTTCCTCACTCTTCTCTTTCACACACACACACACACACACACACACACACACACACACACACACACACACACACACACACACACCAGAAGAAAGCACCATTTCGAAAAAGCCTTCTACTTTCCCTGTTTATCCAGACTGTAAATGTTTGTCTGATCTTAGAAACAGTCATAATTCTGTTGATAAATAACCAGCTGACAATTATTTAAGATGATTCAAAGAGTTTATAGTTCTTGACAACACTATAGAGTTCAGAGTAAATACAATTCATCCGGAACAAAAAACACTTTCAACTCCAATCAGAGTCAACCAGGACCAAACCTACAACACACACTGCATCGCAAATGGAGCCCTATTCCCTATATAGTGCACTACTTTAGACCAGAGCCCTATGGAACCCTATTCCCTATATAGTACACTACTTTATACTAGAGCCCTATGGAACCCTATTCCCTATATAGTAGACTACTTTATACTAGAGCCCTATGGAACCCTATTCCCTATATAGTGCACTACTTTAGACCAGAGCCCTATTGCAACCTATTCCCTATATAGTCCACTACTTTAGACCATAGTCCTGTTTGGCCCTGTCCGGGGGTGTCCTCGGATGGGGCCACAGTGTCTCCTGACCCCTCCTGTCTCAGCCTCCAGTATTTATGCTGCAGTAGTTTATGTGTCGGGGGGCTAGGGTCAGTTTGTTATATCTGGAGTACTTCTCCTGTCCTATTCGGTGTCCTGTGTGAATTTAAGTGTGCTCTCTCTAATTCTCTCTTTCTCTCTTTCTTTCTCTCTCTCGGAGGACCTGAGCCCTAGGACCATGTCTCAGGACTACCTGACATGATGACTCCTTGCTGTCCCCAGTCCACCTGGCCGTGCTGCTGCTCCAGTTTCAACTGTTCTGCCTAATTATTATTGGACCATGCTGGTCATTTATGAACATTTGAACATCTTGGCCATGTTCTGTTATAATCTCCACCCGGCACAGCCAGAAGAGGACTGGCCACCCCACATAGCCTGGTTCCTCTCTAGGTTTCTTCCTAGGTTCTGGCCTTTCTAGGGAGTTTTTCCTAGCCACCGTGCTTCTACACCTGCATTGCTTGCTGTTTGGGGTTTTAGGCTATGTTTCTGTACAGCAATTTGAGATATCAGCTGATGTACGAAGGGCTATATAAATACATTTGATTTGATTTGTGCCACCCTATTCCCTATATAGTGCACTACTATAGACCAGAGCCCTATGGCACCCTATTCCCTACATAGAGCACTACTTTAGACCAGAGCCCTATGGAACCCTATTCCCTATATATAGTGCACTACTTTAGACCAGAGCCCTATGGAACCCTATTCCCTACATAGAGCACTACTTTAGACCAGAGCCCTATGGAACCCTATTCCCTATATAGTGCACTACTATAGACCAGGACCCTATGGCACCCTATTCCCTACATAGAGCACTACTTTAGACCAGGACCCTATGGCACCCTATTCCCTATTTATAGCTCCAAGGGGTGGAAAGAGTACTGAAATATCTACTCAAGTAGAAGTATTTTTACCTTAATTACATTTTACTAAAGTAGAAAAACTGTTACTTTAACGGCAATGGCTACCCGGATTCTCTACTGTATATAGCCTCTCTACTGTTATAGCCTCTAATGTATATAGCCTCTCTACTGTTATAGCCTCTACTGTATATAGTCTCGCTACTGTATATAGCCTCACTACTGTATATAGTCTCGCTACTGTATATAGCCTCTCTACTGTTATAGCCTCTCTACTGTATATAGCCTCTCTACTGTTATAGCCTCTCTACTGTTATAGCCTCTACTGTATATAGCCTCTCTACTGTTATAGCCTCTACTGTATATAGTCTCGCTACTGTATATAGCCTCTCTACTGTATAGAGCCTCTCTACTGTATATAGCCTCTCTACTGTATATAGTCTCGCTACTGTATATAGCCTCTCTACTGTTATAGCCTCTCTACTGTATATAGCCTCTCTACTGTATAGAGCCTCTCTACTGTATATAGTCTCCCTACTGTATATAGCCTCTCTACTGTATATAGCCTCTCTACTATATATAGCCTCGCTACTGTATATAGTCTTGCTACTGTATATAGCCTCTCTACTGTATGTAGCCTCTACTGTTATAGCCTCGCTACTGTTATAGCCTCTCTACTGTATATAGCCTCTCTACTGCATATAGCCTCTCTACTGTATATAGCCTCTCTACTTTTATAGCCTCTCTACTGTTATAGCCTCTCTACTGTTTATAGCCTCTCTACTGTATATAGCCTCTCTACTGTATAGAGCCTCTCTACTGTCTATAGTCTCCCTACTGTATGTAGCCTCTCTACTGTTATAGCCTCTCTACTGTATATAGCCTCTCTACTGTATAGAGCCTCTCTACTGTCTATAGTCTCCCTACTGTATATAGCCTCTCTACTGTATACAGCCTCTCTACTGTTATAGCCTCGCTACTGTATATAGCCTCTCTACTGTATGTAGCCTCTCTACTGTTATAGCCTCTCTACTGTATATAGCCTCTCTACTGTTATAGCCTCTCTACTGTATATAGCCTCTGTGTGTGTGTGTGCGTGTGCGTGTGCGTGTGCACGTGTGTGTGGTTACGTACTGTGTTTGTGTATTCAAAGCATGTGCTTTTCAGTATGTTTCAATATACTGTATCTGTATTATAAAACACGTGCTGTGACATCATCTCTGTGCGACCAGAGTAACAGGGAGGGAGAGCAGGAGGGCTCCGTACAGTCTATCCCACACACTGTCTGGCAACACAGACCTGTAATCTAGCTCCTGATGGACTGACACACGTGGACACACAAACAGACACACACACAGGCACAAACACACAGACACACACACAGTCACACACACACCGATGATAGAGTATACATTTTCTATCCCTCACTCATAAGCCCATTGTCACTTCCTGTTGATGGCCTTGCTACTCAAACTAGGGTACTTCCTGTTGATATCCTTCTCTCTCTCTCTCTCTCTCAATTCAATTCAACTCTCTCTCTCTGCCTCTCTCTGCCTCTCTCTGTCTCTCTCTCTCTCTCTGGCTCTCTGTCTCTCTCTCTCGCTCTCTCTTTCTCTCTCTCTATCCCTCTCTCTCTGTCTCTCTCTCTCTCTCTATCCCTGTCTCTCTCCCTCCCTCTCTCCCTCTCTCTCTCTGCCTCTCTCTCTATCCCTCTCTCCCTCTCTATCCCTCTCTCCCTCTCCCTCTCGCCACCCCTCCCTCCCTGTAATGAATGCTGCAGATCTAGTCACCCGTAGCCAACTAAAACAGGACCCTGGCTGTTCTATATTCTATACATCCCCTGTCTGTGTCCCAAATGGCTGTTCTATATTCTATACATCCCCTGTCCTGTCTCTTACATCCCCTGGTAAAACAGCTTATTAACAATGTAGAAAAGTAAGTTGGATGAGAAAGTTTGGGAGCTTTCTAGATCAAACACATCTCTGATCTGAATCCACTGCAGTGTGGAAACTGCCAACCAACACGTCACCCCTGACTTGACGCCCCTGTCAATTATATTGTATTTGTACTGTGTGAAAGAGAGACAGCTGGGCTCTCAACTGATACACAGTACACGTACACGTACACAACACACCCCTCACACAGCCTTCACACACCCCTCACACAGCCTTCACACACCCCTCACACAGCCTTCACACACCCCTCACACACCCCTGACACAGCCTTCACACAGCCTTCACACACCCCTCACACAGCCTTCACACACCCCTCATACAGCCTTCACACACCCCTCACACAGCCTTCACACACCCCTCATACAGCCTTCACACACCCGTCACACAGCCTTCACACACCCCTCACACAGCCTTCACACAGCCTTCACACACCCCTCACAAATCCTTCACACAGCCTTCACACACCCCTCACACACCCCTCACACAGCCTTCACACACCCCTCACACAGCCTTCACACACCCCTGACACAGCCTTCACACAGCCTTCACACACCCCTCACACAGCCTTCACACACCCCTCACACAGCCTTCACACACCCCTCACACAGCCTTCACACACCCCTCACACAGCCTTCACACACCCTCACACAGCCTTCACACAGCCTTCACACACCCCTCACAAAGCCTTCACACAGCCTACACACCCCTCACACACCCCTCACACAGCCTTCACACACCCCTCACACAGCCTTCACACACCCTCACACAGCCTTCACACACCCCTCACACAGCCTTCACACACCCCTCAAACAGCCTTCACACACCCCTCACACAGCCTTCACACAGCCTTCACACACCCTCACAAAGCCTTCACACAGCCTTCACACACCCTCACACACCCCTCACACAGCCTTCACACACCCCTCACACAGCCTTCACACAGCCTTCACACACCCCTCACACAGCATTCACACACCCCTCACACAGCCCTCACACAGCCTTCACACCCCTCACAAAGCCTTCACACAGCCTACACACCCCTCACACACCCTCACACAGCCTTCACACACCCTCACACAGCCTTCACACACCCTCACACAGCCTTCACACACCCTCACACAGCCTTCACACACCCTCAAACAGCCTTCACACACCCCTCACACAGCCTTCACACACCCCTCACACAGCCTTCACACACCCCTCACACAGCCTTCACACACCCCTCACAGCATTCACACAGCCTTCACACACCCCTCACAAAGCCTTCACACAGCCTTTACACACCCCTCACACACCCCCTCACACAGCCTTCACACACCCTCACACACCCCTCACACAGCCTTCACACACCCTCACACACCCTTCACACACCCCTCACACAGCCTTCACACACCCCTCATACAGCCTTCACACACCCGTCACACAGCCTTCACACAACCCTCACACAGCCTTCACACAGCCTTCACACACCCCTCACAAATCCTTCACACAGCCTTCACACACCCCTCACACACCCCTCACACAGCCTTCACACAGCCTTCACACACCCCTGACACAGCCTTCACACAGCCTTCACACACCCCTCACACAGCCTTCACACACCCCTCACACAGCCTTCACACACCCCTCACACAGCCTTCACACACCCCTCACACAGCCTTCACACACCCCTCACAAAGCCTTCACACACCCCTCACACAGCCTTCACACACCCCTCACAAAGCCTTCACACAGCCTACACACCCCTCACACACCCCTCACACAGCCTTCACACACCCCTCACACAGCCTTCACACACCCCTCACACAGCCTTCACACACCCCTCAAACAGCCTTCACACACCCTCACACAGCCTTCACACAGCCTTCACACCCCTCACAAAGCCTTCACACAGCCTTCACACACCCCTCACCCCTCACACAGCCTTCACACAGCCTTCACACAGCCTTCACACACCCCTCACACAGCCTTCACACACCCCTCACACAGCCTTCACACACCCCTCAAACAGCCTTCACACACCCCTCACACAGCCTTCACACACCCCTCACACAGCCTTCACACACCCCTCACACAGCCTTCACACACCCCTCACACAGCATTCACACAGCCTTCACACACCCCTCACAAAGCCTTCACACAGCCTTTACACACCCCTCACACACCCCTCACACAGCCTTCACACACCCCTCACACACCCCTCACACAGCCTTCACACACCCCTCACACAGCCTTCACACACCCCTCACACAGCCTTCACACAGCCTTCACACACCCCTCACACACCCCTCACACACCCCTCTCACAACCTTCACACACCCTCACACCCCTCACACAGCCTTCACACACCCCTCACACACCCCCTCACACAGCCTTCACACACCCTCACACAGCCTTCACACACCCTCACACAGCCTTCACACACAGCCTTTACACACCCCTCACACAGCCTTCACACACCCCTCACACACCCTTCACACACCCTCACACAGCCTTCACACACCCCTCACACAGCCTTCACACAGCCTTCACACACCCCTCACACAGCCTTCACACCCCTCACACAGCCCTTCACACCCCTCACACATTCTTCACACACCCCTCACACAGCCTTCACACACCCCTCACACAGCCTTCACACACCCCTCATACACCCCTCACACAGCTTTCACACACCCCTCACACAGCCTTCACACAGCCTTCACACACCCTCACAAAGCCTCCACACAGCCTTCACACACCCCTCACACACCCCTCACACAGCCTTCACACACCCTCACACCCCTCACACACCCCTCACACACCCCTCACACACCCTCATACAGCCTTCACACACCCCTCACACAGCCTTCACACACCCCTCACACAGCCTTCACACAGCCTTCACACACCCCTCACAAAGCCTTCACACAACCTTCACACACCCCTCACACAGCCTTCACACACCCCTCACACAGCCTTCACACACCCCTCACACAGCCTTCACACACCCCTCACACAGCCTTCACACACCCCTCACACACCCTCACACAGCCTTCACACACCCCTCACACAGCCTTCACACACCCTTCACACACCCCTCACACAGCCTTCACACACCCCTCACACAGCCTTCACACAGCCTTCACACAGCCTTCACACCCCTCACACAGCCTTCACACACCCCTCACACATTCTTCACACACCCCTCACACAGCCTTCACACACCCCTCACACAGCCTTCACACACCCCTCATACACCCCTCACACAGCTTTCACACACCCCCTCACAGCCTTCACACAGCCTTCACACACCCCTCACAAAGCCTCCACACAGCCTTCACACACCCCTCACACACCCCTCACACAGCCTTCACACACCCCTCACACAGCCTTCACACACCCCTCACACACCCCTCACACACCCCTCATACAGCCTTCACACACCCCTCACACAGCCTTCACACACCCCTCACACAGCCTTCACACAGCCTTCACACACCCCTCACACAGCCTTCACACAGCCTTCACACACCCCTCACACAGCCTTCACACACCCCTCACACAGCCTTCCAGTCTGGTTCCGGAGAACAGCAAAGTCTGAAACATTCAATATTCTCTGTTCTGGTTCAGAACTCCAGTTCCTAAATGGAAGTCATTTCCCTGTTTAGTGCACTACATAGGGCCCATTGGTCTCTAGTGCCATGTGGGACGCTGACCAATAACCAATCACCTCAGAGGGCTGTGGAGGCGTGATCCAGCAGGGAGTGACCTCATCCAGTCCACCAATTATAGAGCAGATACTACCCCACCCACCCACCCCACACACACACACACACTACCACACACACCAACTATAACCCATAATACCCCCACACACACGCACACTAACACACACACCAACTATAACCTATACAGCCCCCTCCACACCAACTATAACCCATACTACCCCCACACACACCAACTATAACCCATACTACCCCCCACACACACCAACTATAACCCATACTACCCCCCCACACACACACGCACACTACCACACACACCAACTATAACCCATAATACCCCCCCACACACACACACGCACACTAACACACACACCAACTATAACCCATACTACCCCCCACACACACACACGCACACTACCACATACACCAACTATAACCCATAATACCCCCCACACACACACACGCACACTAACACACACACCAACTATAACCTATACAGCCCCCCACACACACCAACTATAACCCATACTACCCCCCCTCCACACCAACTATAACCCATACTACCCCCCCATACACACACACACGCACACAAACACACACACCAACTATAACCAATACAGCCCCCCCACACACACGCACACGCACACTAACACACACACCAACTATAACCTATACAGCCCCCCACACACACACTAACACACACACCAACTATAACCTATACAGCCCCCTCTACACCAACTATAACCTATACAGCCCCCTCTACACCAACTATAACCTATACAGCCCCCCTCTACACCAACTATAACCTATACAGCCCCCCTCTACACCAACTATAACCTATACAGCCCCCCTCTACACCAACTATAACCTATACAGCCCCCCTCTACACCAACTATAACCTATACAGCCCCCCCTCTACACCAACTATAACCTATACAGCCCCCCTCTACACCAACTATAACCTATACAGCCCCCCCTCTACACCAACTATAACCTATAGCCCCCCCTCTACACCAACTATAACCTATACAGCCCCCCTCTACACCAACTATAACCTATACAGCCCCCCTCTACACCAACTATAACCTATACAGCCCCCCTCTACACCAACTATAACCTATACAGCCCCCTCTACACCAACTATAACCTATACAGCCCCCTCTACACCAACTATAACCTATACAGCCCCCTCTACACCAACTATAACCTATACAGCCCCCCTCTACACCAACTATAACCTATACAGCCCCCTCTACACCAACTATAACCTATACAGCCCCCCTCTACACCAACTATAACCTATACAGCCCCCCTCTACACCAACTATAACCTATACAACCCCTCCCCCTACACCAACTATAACCTATACAGCCCCCACCCCCTCTACACCAACTATAACCTATACAGCCCCCCTCTACACCAACTATAACCTATACAGCCCCCTCTACACCAACTATAACCTATACAGCCCCCTCTACACCAACTATAACCTATACAGCCCCCCTCTACACCAACTATAACCTATACAGCCCCCCTCTACACCAACTATAACCTATACAGCCCCCCCTCTACACCAACTATAACCTATACAGCCCCCCTCTACACCAACTATAACCTATACAGCCCCCCTCTACACCAACTATAACCTATACAGCCCCCCTCTACACCAACTATAACCTATACAGCCCCCCCTCTACACCAACTATAACCTATACAGCCCCCTCTACACCAACTATAACCTATACAGCCCCCCTCTACACCAACTATAACCTATACAGCCCCCCTCTACACCAACTATAACCTATACAGCCCCCCTCTACACCAACTATAACCTATACAGCCCCCCTCTACACCAACTATAACCTATACAACCCCCTCCCCCTACACCAACTATAACCTATACAGCCCCCACCCCTCTACACCAACTATAACCTATACACCCCCTCTACACCAACTATAACCTATACAACCCCCTCTACACCAACTATAACCTATACAGCCCCCTCTACACCAACTATAACCTATACAGCCCCCCCTCTACATCAACTATAACCTATACAGCCCCCCCGCCTCTACACCAACTATAACCTATACAGCCCCCCTCTACACCAACTATAACCTATACAGCCCCCCTCTACACCAACTATAACCTATACAGCCCCCCTCTACACCAACTATAACCTATACAGCCCCCTCTACACCAACTATAACCTATACAGCCCCCCCGCTCTACACCAACTATAACCTATACAGCCCCCTCCCTCTACACCAACTATAACCTATACAGCCCCCCCTCTACACCAACTATAACCTATACAGCCCCCCTCTACACCAACTATAACCTATACAGCCCCCCTCTACACCAACTATAACCTATACAGCCCCCCTCTACACCAACTATAACCTATACAGCCCCCCCCTCCATACCAACTATAACCTATACAGCCCCCCCCCTCTACACCAACTATAACCTATACAGCCCCCCTCTACACCAACTATAACCTATACAGCCCCCCTCTACACCAACTATAACCTATACAGCCCCCTCTACACCAACTATAACCTATACAGCCCCCCCTCTACACCAACTATAACCTATACAGCCCCCCTCTACACCAACTATAACCTATACAGCGCCCCTCTACACCAACTATAACCTATACAGCCCCCCCTCTACACCAACTATAACCTATACAGCCCCCCCTCTACACCAACTATAACCTATACAGCCCCCTCTACACCAACTATGACCTATACAGCCCCCCTCTACACCAACTATAACCTATACAGCCCCCTCCCTCTACACCAACTATAACCTATACAGCCCCCCCTCTACATCAACTATAACCTATACAGCCCCCTCTACACCAACTATAACCTATACAGCCCCCCTCTACACCAACTATAACCTATACAGCCCCCCTCTACACCAACTATAACCTATACAGCCCCCTCCATACCAACTATAACCTATACAGCCTCCCCCTCTACACCAACTATAACCTATACAGCCCCCCTCTACACCAACTATAACCTATACAGCCCCCCTCTACACCAACTATAACCTATACAGCCCCCCTCTACACCAACTATAACCTATACAGCCCCCTCTACACCAACTATAACCTATACAGCGCCCCCTCTACACCAACTATAACCTATACAGCCCCCCTCTACACCAACTATAACCTATACAGCCCCCTCTACACCAACTATAACCTATACAGCCCCCTCTACACCAACTATGACCTATACTACCCCCCTCTACACCAACTATAACCTATACAGCCCCCCACTAGGAGAACATACAACACCCATTTGGCATGAAATCTGAAGCATACATCCCAAAATGCCACCCTATTCCCTATATATAGTGCACTACTATAGACCAGAGCACTATGGCACCCTATTCCCTATATAGTGCACTACTTTAGACCAGAGCCCCATGGCACCCTATTCTCTATATAGTGCAATACTTTAGACCAGGGTCCATAGGGTCAAATGGGTTCTGGTCAAAAATAGTGGACAATATAGGGAATAGGGTGCAATTTCGGTTTCACATAAAGAGAAATGGGCCTCAGCTAATTTTACAGCGTTCTTAGGAACAGGGATTTGCAAAGGAAAGGTATGTTAGCCAATACATATTGTGTTTCCAGGGGATGTAAAGGACCATCGGTCTCAGTAGTGTTGTAGAAGCTGAGTGGCAACACATTTAGGGTTTCATTGTGAAGGAAGGTTAGTTCTCTCTCTCTCTCTCTCTCTCTCTCTCTCTCTCTCTCTCTCTCTCTCTCTCTCTCTCTCTCTCTCTCTCTCTCTCTCATATTTAGGACCTCATTAACCTCGTCTCCTTGCTTGAATTGCTGGCAAATAGAGCCTGGTAACAGTGTTAGAGCGAATTACACGACTATGAGGCGTGGCTCTAAATCGAGGTCGAGAAAGGGTTGTCATCAGTTAACAAAGTCGATAATTTTCAGTTAACAAAGTCGATAATTTTAGACCAAACTGTAAATCAAATCAAATGTTATTTGTCACATACACATGGTTAGCAGATGTTAATGCGAGTGTAGTGAAATGCTTGTGCTTCTAGTTCCGACAATGCAGTAATAACCAACAAGTAATCTAGCTAACAATTCCAAAACTACTACCTTATAAACACAAGTGTTAAGGGATAAAGAATATGTACATAAAGATATATGAATGAGTGATGGTACAGAGCGGCATAGGCAAGATACAGTAGATGGTATCGAGTACAGTATATACATATGAGATGAGTATGTAAACAAAGTGGCATAGTTAAAGTGGCTAGTGATACATGTATTACATAAAGATGCAGTAGATGATATAGAGTACAGTATATACGTATGCATATGAGATGAATAATGTAGGGTATGTAAACATTATATAAGGTAGCATTGTTTAAAGTGGCTAGTGATATATTTACAACATTCCCCATCAATTCCCATTATTAAAGTGGCTGGAGTTGTCAGTGTCAGTGTGTTGGCAGCAGCCACTCAATGTTAGTGGTGGCTGTTTAACAGTCTGATGGCCTTGAGATAGAAGCTGTTTTTCAGTCTCTCAGTCCCAGCTTTGATGCACCTGTACTGACCTCACCTTCTGGATGATAGCGGGGTGAACAGGCAGTGGCTCGGGTGGTTGTTGTCCTTGATGATCTTTATGGCCTTCCTGTGACATCGGGTGGTGTAGGTGTCCTGGAGGGCAGGTAGTTTGCCCCCCGGTGATGCGTTGTGCAGACCTCACTACCCTCTGGAGAGCCTTACGGTTGTGGGCGGAGCAGTTGCCGTACCAGGCGGTGATACAGCCCGACAGGATGCTCTCGATTGTGCATCTGTAGAAGTTTGTGAGTGCTTTTGGTGACAAGCCGAATTTCTTCAGCCTCCTGAGGTTGAAGAGGCGCTGCTGCGCCTTCTTCACGATGCTGTCTGTGTGGGTGGACCAATTCAGTTTGTCTGTGATGTGTACGCCGAGGAACTTAAAACTTACTACCCTCTCCAATACTGTTCCATCGATGTGGATAGGGGGGTGTTCCCTCTGCTGTTTCCTGAAGTCCACAATCATCTCCTTAGTGTTGTTGACGTTGAGTGTGAGGTTATTTTCCTGACACCACACTCCGAGGGCCCTCACCTCCTCCCTGTAGGCCGTCTCGTCGTTGTTGGTAATCAAGCCTACCACTGTCGTGTCGTCCGCAAACTTGATGATTGAGTTGGAGGCGTGCGTGGCCACGCAGTCGTGGGTGAACAGGGAGTACAGGAGAGGGCTCAGAACGCACCCTTGTGGGGCCCCAGTGTTGAGGATCAGCGGGGTGGAGATGTTGTTGCCTACCCTCACCACCTGGGGGTGGCCCGTCAGGAAGTCCAGTACCCAGTTGCACAGGGCGGGGT
The DNA here is from genome assembly GCF_034236695.1 of Oncorhynchus nerka. NCBI lineage: Eukaryota > Metazoa > Chordata > Actinopteri > Salmoniformes > Salmonidae > Oncorhynchus > Oncorhynchus nerka. The sequence goes on from NC_088414.1 coordinate 44,237,759, forward strand.
CGAGACCCAGGGTCTCGAGCTTGATGACGAGCTTGGAGGGTACTATGGTGTTAAATGCCGAGCTGTAGTTGATGAACAGCATTCTCACATAGGTATTCCTCTTGTCCAGATGGGTTAGGGCAGTGTGCAGTGTGGTTGAGATTGCATCGTCTGTGGACCTATTTGGGCGGTAAGCAAATTGGAGTGGGTCTAGGGTGTCAGGTAGGGTGGAGGTGATATGGTCCTTGACTAGTCTCTCAAAGCACTTCATGATGACGGAAGTGAGTGCTACGGGGCGGTAGTCGTTTAGCTCAGTTACCTTAGCTTTCTTGGGAACAGGAACAATGGTGGCCCTCTTGAAGCATGTGGGAAGAACAGACTGGGATAGGGATTGATTGAATATGTCCGTAAACACACCAGCCAGCTGGTCTGCGCATGCTCTGAGGACGCGGCTGGGGATGCCGTCTGGGCCTGCAGCCTTGCGAGGGTTAACACGTTTAAATGTTTTACTCACCTCGGCTGCAATGAAGGAGAGTCCGCATGTTTTAGTTGCCAGTGGCAACTGTCAGTGGCACTGTATTGTCCTCAAAGCGGGCAAAAAAGTTATTTAGTCTGCCTGGGAGCAAGACATCCTGGTCCGTGACTGGGATGGTTTTCTTTTTGTAATCCGTGATTGACTGTAGACCCTGCCACATACCTCTTGTGTCTGAGCCGTTGAATTGAGATTCTACTTTGTCTCTGTACTGACGCTTAGCTTGTTTGATTGCCTTGCGGAGGGAATAGTTACAGTTTGTATGTGTACTGTGTGTGTGTGTGTGTGTGTGTGTGTGTGTGTGTGTGTGTGTGTGTGTGTGTGTGTGTGTGTGTGTGTGTGTGTGTGTGTGTGTGCGTGCGTGCGTGCGTGCGTGCGTGCGTTCGGCGTTGGCGTGAATGTAAAGGTGACAGGCAGGAGCACACACACACACACACACACACACACGGTGCACATACACTCTATGTCCCCCAGCGAGAGTTTACCTCAGCAGCCAGACAGCCCATGTCTGCCAGCCTACTGAAATATACATGTATAAAGATGTCTACCGTGCTGAGAGATGATCAATATTAAAACAGCAACAACAAATGGCACCCTATTCCCTCAGTAGCGCACTGCTTTTCAACCAGGGCCCACACAGCTCCGGTCAAAACTAGTGCACTAAATAGAGAATAGGGTGCCATTTTAGGACACAGACTAGGAACCATTCTACTGGTCTTCACAGGTTACACTACCGGTCCCATAACATGCCCTGCTATTGGCTAGTCTTTGTTTACAGAGTCCTATCATTGCTTGAGAATATATGTTTGAATGAATGATGATTGGGGAGGACCAATAACCATCAGCTTTGAGGTGGTTTCTGATCAGTTACCCTGACGATAACTGGCTAAAGCTCTGGGTTCAGGATTCCTCAGACACAGATCTAGGATCAGTTTTTCCACCCTTCCCCCCCTCTTCCTCTAGGTCCTCTCTACCCCCCCTCCTCTAGGTCCTCTCTAACCCCTCCTCCTCTAGGTCCACTCTAACCCCCCCACCCCTATCCCCCACCCTCATCTAGGTCATCTCTAACCCTCCCCATCTCCTCCAGGTCCTCTCTAACTCCTCCTCCTCTAGGTCCTCTCTAACCCCCTCCTCTAGGTCCTCTCTAACCCCTCCTCTAGGTCCTCTCGAACCCCTCCTCTAGGTCCTCTCTAACCCCTCCTCCTCTAGGTCCTCTCTAACCCCCCTCCTCTAGGTCCTCTCTAACCCCTCCTCCTCTAGGTCCACTCTAACTCCCCCTCCTCTAGGTCCTCTCTAACCCCCTCCTCTAGGTCCTCTCTAACCCCTCCTCCTCTAGGTCCTCTCTAACCCCCTCCTCTAGGTCCTCTCTAACCCCCCTCCTCTAGGTCCTCTCTAACCCCTCCTCCTCTAGGTCCTCTCTAACCCCTCCTCCTCTAGGTCCTCTCTAACCCCTCCTCCTCTAGGTCCTCTCTAACCCCTCCTCATCTAGGTCCTCTCTAACCACTCCTCTTCTAGGTCCTCTCTAACCCCTCCTCCTCTAGGTCCTCTCTAACCCCTCCTCCCCTAGGTCCTCTCTAACCCCTCCTCCTCTAGGTCCTCTCTAACCCCTCCTCCTCTAGGTCCTCTCTAACCCCCTCCTCTTCTCTCCTCCTCTAGGACCTCTCTAACCCCTCCTCCTCTAGGTCCTCTCTAACCCCCTCCTCTTCTCTCTTCCTCTAGGACCTCTCTAACCCCTCCTCCTCTAGGTCCTCTCTAACCACTCCTCTTCTAGGTCCTCTCTAACCCCCTCCTCTTCTCTCCTCCTCTAGGTCCTCTCTAACCCCTCCTCCTCTAGGTCCTCTCTAACCACTCCTCTTCTAGGTCCTCTCTAACCCCCTCCTCTTCTCTCCTCCTCTAGGTCCTCTCTAACCCCTCCTCCTCTAGGTCCTCTCTAACCCCTCCTCCTCTAGGTCCTCTCTAACCTCACAGTCACACACACACACTCTAGATACAGTCCAGTTGTTTGTTTTTTTACTATGGCCTCGTCTCCAACATAGTTAGGAAACAATCCCTGATGGAGGCCAACAGTGGAAGGTCTGAGTCTGTTCATTTAAACATGGTAACAAAGTCATTCTCATTAAACCTCTCTTCAGACAGTACATGTTGAATTCTACACTTTAAATCTCATTTTCACTTTGTTTACACAACATTTCACTGTCATGCATTGGGGAAACTAAGTGAAAAGTTTAAATTCGCCCCCTGTAGAAGTTCATGCCTAATATGAATGTAATAAGTGGAAAGAGAAGTGTTGGAAATGTTCCTTGATGATCTACAGAGAGGAACGTCATGTCATGTCATGTTTTCCCCAGAGCTCCCAGAGATGACATCAATTTCATTCCTCCCTGTCCTGGGACCGTTTGAAGTGGGGACAGGGACATAAATGACATCAGTGTTGGGTTTCTCTGCTCACACACACACACACACACACACACACACACAGACACAGACACAGACACAGACACACACACACACGCACACGCACGCACACGCGCACACGCACACGCACACACACACAAACACACACAATGTATTTCCAGATGTCTGTATAGTGCTTGACTTAAGCAGTGTGTATCGAGTAACTCTGTGGTGGAATCCGAGCTTTTATAACCACACCATCAGAGAGACAGGCTAGAGACACAACACCATCAGAGAGACAGGCTAGATACACAACACCATCAGAGAGACAGGCTAGAGACACAACACCATCAGAGAGACAGGCTAGAGACACAACACCATCAGAGAGACAGGCTAGAGACACAACACCATCAGAGAGACAGGCTAGAGACACAACACCATCAGAGAGACAGGCAAGAGACACAACACCATCAGAGAGACAGGCTAGAGACACAACACCATCAGAGAGACAGGCTAGAGACACAACACCATCAGAGAGACAGGCTAGAGACAACACCATCAGAGAGACAGGCTAGAGACACAACACCATCAGAGAGACAGGCTAGAGACAACACCATCAGAGAGACAGGCTAGAGACACAACACCATCAGAGAGACAGGCTAGAGACACAACATCATCAGAGAGACAGGCTAGAGACACAACACCATCAGAGAGACAGGCTAGAGACACAACACCATCAGAGAGACAGGCTAGAGACACAACACCATCAGAGAGACAGGCTAGAGACACAACACCATCAGAGAGACAGGCAAGAGACACAACACCATCAGAGAGACAGGCTAGAGACACAACACCATCAGAGAGACAGGCTAGAGACACAACACCATCAGAGAGACAGGCTAGAGACAACACCATCAGAGAGACAGGCTAGAGACACAACACCATCAGAGAGACAGGCTAGAGACACAACACCATCAGAGAGACAGGCTAGAGACAACACCATCAGAGAGACAGGCTAGAGACACAACACCATCAGAGAGACAGGCTAGAGACAACACCATCAGAGAGACAGGCTAGAGACACAACACCATCAGAGAGACAGGCTAGACACAACACCATCAGAGAGACAGGCTAGAGACACAACACCATCAGAGAGACAGGCAAGAGACACAACACCATCAGAGAGACAGGCTAGAGACACAACACCATCAGAGAGACAGGCTAGAGACACAACTCCATCAGAGAGACAGGCTAGAGACAACACCATCAGAGAGACAGGCTAGAGACACAACATCATCAGAGAGACACACAACACCATCAGAGAGACAGGCTAGAGACACACAACACCATCAGAGAGACACACAACACCATCAGAGAGACACACAACACCATCAGAGAGACACACAACACCATCAGAGAGACAGGCTAGAGACACACAACACCATCAGAGAGACACACAACACCATCAGAGAGACACACAACACCATCAGAGAGACACACAACACCATCAGAGAGACAGGCTAGAGACACAACACCATCAGAGAGACAGGCTAGAGACACAACATCATCAGAGAGACAGGCTAGAGACACACAACACCATCAGAGAGACAGGCTAGAGACACAACACCATCAGAGAGACAGGCTAGAGACAACACCATCAGAGAGACAGGCTAGAGACACAACACCATCAGAGAGACAGGCTAGAGACACAACATCATCAGAGAGACAGGCTAGAGACACAACACCATCAGAGAGACAGGCTAGAGACACAACACCATCAGAGAGACAGGCTAGAGGCACACAACACCATCAGAGAGACAGGCTAGAGACACACAACACCATCAGAGAGACAGGCTAGAGACACAACATCATCAGAGAGACAGGCTTGTGTCTCTAGCCTGTCTCTCTGATGGTGTGGTGTGTCTCTAGCCTGTCTCTCTGATGGTGTTGTGTGTCTCTAGCCTGTCTCTCTGATGATGTGGTGTGTCTCTAGCCTGTCTCTCTGATGGTGTGGTGTGTCTCTAGCCTGTCTCTCTGATGATGTGGTGTGTCTCTAGCCTGTCTCTCTGACACACCACACCAGATAGACAAAACACAGCAGCCTGAGATCCTTCAAACCAATCAACTTCATCACACACACACACACACACACACACACACACACACACCCCTGCTGTGGCCCCCACCCTATAACAAGCCAAATACTTGGCTTACGTGTTCTAAATTCCCAGAGAGTCACCTAGAGCCCTGTTATATTGAATTACATAAATATTGATTGAAGCAGTTCTGTTTCCCACTGAGCTGTTTGAAAATCTCATGACAGGGGAAGAGGCCTGAGTCCCCCTGAGGGATACGTTCTAGCATCTACTGTATCTCTATGTGAGAGAATGGGACCTGGGCCTGTCAGACAAGACACAACCTTCCTACTGGTGAAGAGCGTTGGGCCAGTAACCGAAAGGTCGCTGGTTCGAATCACCGAGCCGACTAGGTGAAAAAAAATCTGTTGATGTGCACTTTACCCCAGTCGTTCTGGATAAGAGCGTCTGTTAAATTATGTGCATGTAACGTAACTTATAGAAGTCAGGAGAATCCTCATGGAACTTTTCTCTCTCTCTCTTGCTCTCTCTCTCTCTTGCTCTCTCTCTCTCTCTTTCTCTTCCTCACTGTCTCCCCCTCTCGCCCGCTCTCTCTCATTGGCATGGGAAACATATGTTTACATTGCCAAACCAAGCGAAATAGATAATAAAGAATGATCAGTAAACATTACACTCACAAAAGTCTCTCTGTCCTTTTTCTCCTTCTCAATCTCTCTCTCTTTCGCTCTCCTGCAGAAAGGAGAGATGGTGAGACTGACTGGTATATTGAATAATTCAGATGATGTCTGGTTAACCCTAACTCTATCGGGCCTGTCTCAATGGCCTCAGCCTGTGTGAGCCACAAACAGCAACCCCGCCATGACACCAATACCGTGAAAGTATATTGAAAAGTTCAATGTATTTTTATCATATGAAGGACAAGGAAATTATGTCATAACACCAAGGAAAATGATGTCATAACACCAAGGAAAATGATGTCATAACACCAAGGAAAATGATGTCATAACACCAAGGAAAATGATGTCATAACACCAAGGAAAATGATGTCATAACACCAAGGAAAATGATGTCATAACACCAAGGAAAATGATGTCATAACACCAAGGAAATGATGTCATAACACCAAGGAAAATGATGTCATAACACCAAGGAAAATGATGTCATAACACCAAGGAAAATGATGTCATAACACCAAGGAAATGATGTCATAACACCAAGGAGATGATCTTCAACATAACTTCCTAAATAAATGAAAACAAATTGAATTTATCGTCTTTCTCACATCCCTCACGTTACCTGATGCTGATTATTTCTCTCTCTCTCTCTCTCTTTCCTTAAGTTTGGGTCAGCCAAAATGGTCAGGTATTCTGCCACTGTGTACTCTCTGTTTAGGTGACAAATAGCATTCTAGTTTGCTCAGTTATTTTGTTAATTCTTTCCAAGGTGTCAAGTAATTATCTTTTTGTTTTCTCATGATTTTCTTGGGTCTAATTGTGTTGATGTCCTGGGGCTCTGTGGGTGTGTGTTGTGCTTGTGAATAGAGAACCAGGACCAGCTTGCTTAGGGGACTCTTCTCCAGGTTCGTCTCTCTGTAGGTGATGGCTTTGTTATGGAAGGTTTGGGAATCGCTTCCTTTAAGGTGGTTCCGAAGAGAGCGGACACATCATTTGTTGCTTTAACTAATTATAATAAATGTTAAGAAAATGTTGAGCAATGTAATAAAGTAAATACTTTTCAAATAAGTTACGTTAAGCTGTGCTTATGAACCTTGTAGCATATCATTACAGCAGTGTGTACCGGTATGTTAGCTAGCTACCGCGATAGTTGGCTACTTATACATCAAACTTGTCAGTATATTAACTATCCGCTATTTAACTAACTACCCAACGTTTATTGACTTGATTATTCACGCCATTCATAGCATTGTGGTATAGTGGTTCGGGTGCGTTCCTAAATCTACTGCGACTTCAGAGCGCAGAATAACTGATGAATTTACGAACGCTCAACACATGTTGAATATCAAATCAAAATCAAATGTATTTATAAAGCCCTTCTTACATCAGCTGATGTCTCAAAGTGCTGTACAGAAACCCAGCCTAAAACCCCCAAACAGCAAGCAATGCAGGTGTAGAAGCACGGTGTCTAGGAAAAACTCCCTAGAAAGGCCGGAACCTAGGAAGAAACCTAGAGAGGAACCAGGCTATGTGGGGTGGCCAGTCCTCTTCTGGCTGTGGCAGGGTGGAGATTATAACAGAACATGGCCAAGATGTTCAAATGTTCATAAATGACCAGCATGGTCGAATAATAATGCTTGGCCGGTGCCAGTAAATGTCGTCAAAAAAACTAATTTAAATTGTCAGCAGCACAGTTGCAGTCACCAACGCTCTGGATAACATGAAAACAGCCTAACCAGCTCTGCTAGGGGGAGTAAAATGGTCAGAGTGAGTTGTTCTCTTATTTGTCTGGATGTAGCTAGCAAGTTAGCCAGTTAGCCAGTTAGCCAGTTAGCCAGTTAGCAAGTTAGCCAGTTAGCCAGTTAGCCAGTTAGCTTGGGTGCTTGACTGCCGTTGTGAAATGAGAATCCTCAGATCAACCCTACTCCTTCAACCAGAGAGTCCAGTGTTTCGCTCTCAACGATCTGAGAGCGAAACACTCTGAATTTACGAATGCCCAGAGCGCACTCTCCAGATTGAATTTACAAACACACCCAAAGTCTAGCTAGCAATTTGTTAAGCTAACAAGCTAGGAAGAGGTTGCATAGCAACAGCATCAACTTCCAGTAGACAGGCGAAGAGCTAGTACGCTCAACTGAAAGGATACTGTTTGTTTACAGTATACTAA
>NC_088414.1:44255600-44260600 GCF_034236695.1 Oncorhynchus nerka
GTATTTTTCTCCGGTAAAGACAATAATGATTCTGCGTCTTATATTTTATAGTTTATTTATGTATTAGGGTACGTAAGGTTTGATTATAAACGTTGTTTGACTTGTTTGGAATAGTTTATTAGTAACGTTTGGGACTCATTTTGTATGCATTTTGATGGAGGGAAACTGGGTGGATTATTGACTAAAGAGCGCCAGCTAAACTGAGTTTTTATGGATATAAAGAAGGACATTATCGAACAAAAGGACCATTTGTGATGTAGCTGGGACCTTTTGGAGTGCCAACAGAAGAAGATAATCAAAGGTAAGGCATTTTTTATATCGCTATTTCCGACTTTCGTGTCGCACCTGCCTGGTTGAAATATGTTTTTCAGGTGTTTGTATGAGGGGCGCTGTCCTCAGATAATCGCATGGTGTGCTTTCGCCGTAAAGCCTTTTTGAAATCTGACACAGCGGCTGGATTAACAAGAAGTTAAGCTTTATTTTGATGTATTACACTTGTGATTTTATGAAAGTTGAATATTTATAATACTGTAGTTTGAATTTCGCACTCTGCAATTTCACCGGACGTTGGCCAGCCCATAAGAAGTTAATAAATATCTGTGATTCGAACTATCTGGGTCTTATCCTGAGTCCTGATAGTGCCCTGGGACGTCCCGCTACCACTCATCGCCTCGGCATTCAAGCCGCTCCAGGGGACCACCATTTTCTCTAAGTTGGACCTACGGAATGCCTACGATCTGGTGCGGATACGGGACAAGTGGAAGACTGCCTTCAACACGGCTAGCAGACACTGTGAATACCTGGTGATGCCATTCGGTCTGACCAATGCTCTTGCTGTGTTCCAGGCCCTAGTTAATGACGTTCTCCGTGACATGATGAACCATTTCGTGTTTGCTTACCTCGACGACATCCTCGTCTTTTCCCGCTCAGCTTAAGAACACGTTCTCCACGTCCGACAAGTCCTCCTGGAGAAACAGCTTTTTGTTAAAGCAGAAAAATGTGAATTCCAATCGCTCCACCATCTCCTTCCTTCGATACATCATCGCTGCTGGTAATGTACAGATGGATCCCGGAAAGGTGAGAGGGGTGGGTGAATTGGCCCCAACCCTCGTCCAGAGTGCAGCTGCAACGCTTCCTGGGATTTGCCCGTTTCTATCGCCATTTTATCCAGGGTTACAACACCCTGGCTTCCCCTCTTTCAGCACTCACATCTCCCAAGGTCCCGTTCACAATGTCCCCAGCTGCTGACCAGGTATTCCTGGACCTAAAGCACCTCTTCACCACAGCTTCCAAATGATTCCATCCGGACCCGTCCCGTCAGTTTATGGTGGAGGTCTACGCTTTGGATGACGGAGTGGGGGCTGTCCTAGTTTTCTGCCCTGGACCTTAATCTGTATCCCTGCGCCTTCTTCTCCCATCGTCTTAACGCCATGGAGAGGAATTATGATGTGGGAAATCGAGAACTACTCGAGGAGAAGATGGCATTGGAGGAGTGGAGGCACTGGTTAGAGAGGGCAGGAACATCCATTCGTTGCCTGGAAGGATCACAAGAACCTGGAATATTTCCGCACCGCCAGGCGTCTCAACTCCAGGCAAGCTCGATGGGCCCTGCTTTTCACTCGGTTCAACTTTACCATCTTCTACCGCCCGGGGTCCAAGAATGTTAAGCCGGATGCACTTTCACACCTTTATAGCCCCGTGGAGACACCCTCGGACCCCGAGACCATCCTTCCTACTTTGTTTCTGACGGCTGCACTCATCTGGGGAATAGAAAACCAGGTCTGTGAGGCAAAGCGTTCCCAACCGGACCCCAGATTGGGACCCGGCTAACCAGATGTTTGTCCCAAACGCTGCCCACTCCCTGGTTCTGGAATGTGCTCATTCCTCCAGGCTTGCCTGCCACCATGGCTCCGGTCGGACCCTGGCCTTTGTGCGACAATACTTTTGGTGGCCCAACATGGTTCCTGACGTCTTCACATTCGTCGCCGCCAGCACTCAGAATAAGACTCATCGGCAAGCTCCGGCTGGCCTCCTTCAATCACCTCCTGCCCCTCACCATCCCTGGTCAGATATATCCCTGGACTTCGTCACTGGTCTCCCTCCATTTGATGGCAACATCACCAACATCCTTATGGTGATGGACAGTTTTTCCAAAGCCGCCCATTTAATATCCCTCCCCAAACAACCCTCAGCCAAGGAGACGGCCCAGCTCATGGTGCAACATGTCTTCCAGATCCATGGACTTCCGGTGGACATGGTCTCCGATCAGGGTCCTCAGTTCTCGTCCCGGTTCTGGAAGGCGTTCTGCACACTCATTGGGTCGTCGGCCAGACTGTCCTCTGTGTTTCACCCCCCAGTCTAACAGCCAGTCGGAGCGAGTCAATCAGGACCTGGAGTCTAATCTTAGTTGCCTCGTCTCTGCCAACCCCATCACCTGGAGCCAGCAACTCGTGTGGGTGGAATGCACCCGCAACACCCTTTCCTACTCGACACTAGGCTCTCAAGTGTTCGATGGGTTATCAGCCCCCTTACCTGAGCAAGAGGAAGAGGTCAGCATACCCTCAGCCCAGATATTTGTCCCTCGCTGTCGCCATACCTGGACGAGAGCCCAGTATGCTCTTCTCAAGACCATCTCCAGGTATCAACAACAGGCGGTCCGCCACCGGACCCCGACGCCCAAGTATCGTCTCGGGCAGAGGGTATGGCTTTCCACTCGGGATCTGCCCCTCCGGTTGGAGTCCCGCAAACTGTCCCCCCATTTTATGTGCCCTTTCCCCATCTCTAAGATTCTTAGCCCCTCTGTTTCCCTGCACCCTCCATATACAGTACATCCCACTTTTCATGTATCAAGGATTAAACCTCTGCCTCACAGCCCTTTGTCTCCTCTTTCCAGGCCCACCCCTGTACCCCATCTCATCGACCGCCATCCGGCGTACACGGTGAGGCGCCTCCTGAGTGTTCGACCTCGGGTCAGGGGATTCCAGTACCTGGTTGACTGGGAGGATTATGGTCCAGAGGAGAGGTGCTGGGTCCCCGCTAGGAACGTCCTGGACCCAGTCCTCATCGCTGAATTCCACCGCCGTCAACCGGGTATGTGCCCAAGTAGGACACCAGGTGGCACCCCTAGAGGGGGGGGTACTGTCACACCCAGATCTGTTTTGCCTGTTTTTGTACTTATCTCCACCCCCCTCCAGGTGTCGCCCATTTTCCCCTGAGCATTTATACCTGTGTTTTCTGTTGCCAGGGCATCTTGTCTCGTCAAGCCTAACAGCAAGTTTTTTCTTTGGTCCCTGTTTTCTATTTCTTCCGGTTTGGATCATTCTGCCTGCCCTGACCCTGAGCCTGCCTGCCGTACTGTACCATTCTGCCTGCCCTGACCCTGAGCCTGCCTGCCGTACTGTACCATTCTGCCTGCCCTGACACTGAGCCTGCCTGCCGTACTGTACCATTCTGCCTGCCCTGAGCCTGCCTGCCGTACTGTACCATTCTGCCTGCCCTGACCCTGAGCCTGCCTGCCGTACTGTACCATTCAGCCTGCCCTAACCCTGAGCCTGCCGTACTGTACCATTCTGCCTGCCCTGACCCTGAGCCTGCCTGCCGTACTGTACCATTCTGCCTGCCCTGACCCTGAGCCTGCCTGCCGTACTGTACCATTCTGCCTGCCCTGACCCTGAGCCTGCCGGCCTGCCGTACTGTACCATTCTGCCTGCCCTGACCCTGAGCCTGCCTGCCGTACTGTACCATTCTGCCTGCCCTGACCCTGAGCCTGCCTGCCGTACTGTACCATTCTGCCTGCCCTGACCCTGAGCCTGCCTGCCGTACTGTACCATTCTGCCTGCCCTGACCCTGAGCCTGCCTGCCGTACTGTACCATTCTGCCTGCCCTGACCCTGAGCCTGCCTGCCGTACTGTACCATTCTGCCTGCCCTGACCCTGAGCCTGCCTGCCGTACTGTACCATTCTGCCTGCCCTGACCCTGAGCCTACCTGCCGTACTGTACCATTCTGCCTGCCCTGACCCTGAGCCTACCTGCCGTACTGTACCATTCTGCCTGCCCTGACCCTGAGCCTGCCTGCCGTACTGTACCATTCTGCCTGCCCTGACCCTGAGCCTGCCTGCCGTACTGTACCTAACTGACTCTGCCCTGACCCTGACCCTGAGCCTGCCTGCCGTACTGTACCTAACTGACTCTGCCCTAACCCTGACCCTGAGCCTGCCTGCCGTACTGTACCTAACTGACTCTGCCCTGGACTACTGACCTCTGCCTGCCCTGACCCTGAGCCTGCTGCCGTACTGTACCTAACTGACTCTGCCCTGGACTACTGACCTCTGCCCTAACCCTGACCCTGAGCCTGCCTGCCGTACTGTACCTAACTGACTCTGCCCTAACCCTGACCCTGAGCCTGCCTGCCGTACTGTACCTAACTGACTCTGCCCTAACCCTGACCCTGAGCCTGCCTGCCGTACTGTACCTAACTGACTCTGCCCTAACCCTGACCCTGAGCCTGCCTGCCGTACTGTACCTAACTGACCTCTGCCTGCCCTGACCCTGAGCCTGCCTGCCGTACTGTACCTGCCTGCCTGCCCTGACCCTGAGCCTGCCCGCCGTACTGTACCTAACTGACTCTGCCCTGACCCTGAGCCTGCCGGCCGTACTGTACCTAACTGACTCTGCCCTGACCCTGAGCCTGCCTGCCGTACTGTACCTAACTGACTCTGCCCTGACCCTGAGCCTGCCTGCCGTACTGTACCTAACTGACTCTGCCCTGACCCTGAGCCTGCCTGCCGTACTGTACCTAACTGACTCTGCCCTGGACTACTGACCTCTGCCTGCCCTGACCCTGAGCCTGCCTGCCGTACTGTACCTAACTGACTCTGCCCTAACCCTGACCCTGAGCCTGCCTGCCGTACTGTACCTAACTGACTCTGCCCTGACCCTGAGCCTGAGCCTGCCTGTCGTACTGTACCTAACTGACTCTGCCCTAACCCTGACCCTGAGCC
>NC_088414.1:44265600-44273100 GCF_034236695.1 Oncorhynchus nerka
CCAGATCTCTCCTGTCTACTGTCTGGCCAAGCCCAGCTCTCTCCTGTAAACTGTCTGGCCAAGCCCAGCTCTCTCCTGTAAACTGTCTGGCCAAGCCCAGCTCTCTCCTGTAAACTGTCTGGCCAAGCCCAGCTCTCTCCTGTAAAACTGTCTGGCCAAGCCCAGCTCTCTCCCTGTAAACTGTCTGGCCAAGCCCAGCTCTCTCCCTGTAAACTGTCTGGCCAAGCCCAGCTCTCTCCCTGTAAACTGTCTGGCCAAGCCCAGCTCTCTCCCTGTAAACTGTCTGGCCAAGCCCATCTCCCTCCTGTATTCTGTCTGGCCAAGCCCAGCTCCCTCCTGTAAAACCTTAGGAGGTGGTTGTAGCTTAAGTCAGTATGTTCTCCTGAACATAGATGAACTCTTTGGGTGCAGAAAGCCCAACAGAAGTCAAGTGGATGAAGTTAATAAACCCAGGGCCTTTTACACTGGGGTTCCCCTCTTCTCCTGTATATGTATGGACAGGCTGACCTCTCCTGTAGAATCTGTATTAGCCAATGGCAACGGGTGCAGCTGATAGCCTATGATGTCATTTTGGGAAATGCCTCGTTTGGAGGTAATGGAGGGTCCTGTCTGTTGGCTTGGAACACACCAAGTTACTACCCACTCACACACACACACACATAGGTATGACACACACACACACACACACACACACACACACACATAGGTATGACACACACACACACACACACACACAGGTACGACACACACACACACACACACACACACACACACACATAGGTATGACACACACACACACACACATAGGTATGACACGCACGCACACACACACACACACACACACACACACACACACACAGGTATGACACACACACACACACATAGGTATGACACGCACATACACACACACACACACACACACACACACACACATAGGTATGACACGCACACACACACACACACACACACACACACACACACACACACACACACACACACACACACACCTAGGACTATACAATCCTATGTTATATCTCCTAGATATGAGACAGCCAAAGTCATATAAATGAGTGTAATTGACATGTGTACTGGACTGACTATAACTTGGCTTTTCAACCAGGCTTAGTGTGGCAGGAGGGTATAGCTGGCGGAGACTGGAATATAAAACATAATTTATTCTGGAGCTTTGGAAGATATTTAGTCTTTTTTGCAATAATAACTCTGACTAACTGACTGACAGTCAGTGTCATGTCCTTGCTCCCATGCAGATCTGTCCAAATCAGTCTGTATTGTATTAGTATTGCTTTTCAGCATGTCCTTATTTCCATTGTACGTCTGTCTGTCTGTCTGTCTGTCTGTCTGTCTGTCTGTCTGTCTGTCTGTCTGTCTGTCTGTCTGTCTGTCTGTCTGTCTGTCTGTCGGTGTGTCTGTGAATCTGTCTGTCTGTCTGTCTGTGAATCTGTCTGTCTGTCTGTCTGTGAATCTGTCTGTCTGTCTGTCTGTCTGTCTGTCTGTCTGTCTGTCTGTCTGTCTGTCTGTCTGTCTGTCTGTCTGTCGGTGTGTCTGTGAATCTGTCTGTCTGTCTATCTGTCTGTGTATGTGTGTGTGTGTGTGTGTGTGTGTGTGTGTGTGTGTGTGTGTGTGTGTGCAGGTGTCCGTCCCTATTATCTGATTCATACTTCCTTCCTAGGAAACGGGATGAGGTGACGTCACAACCTCCTCCGAGCCGAGAGGGGGATAGGGTGTGTCTGTGTGTGTGTTGGTGGGGGGGATGCTGATAGGACAGGGAGATAGGGTGTGTGTTGGGGGGTGGTTCTGATAGGACAGGGGCACAGGGTGTGTTGGGGGTGGTGCTGATAGGACAGGGGGACAGGGTGTGTGTGTTGGGGGTGCTGATAGGACAGGGGGACAGGGTGTGTGTGTTGGTGGGGGGGGTGCTGATAGGACAGGTGACAGGGTGTGTGTGTTGGGGGTGCTGATAGGACAGGGGGACAGGGTGTGTGTGTTGGTGGGGGGTGCTGATAGGACAGGGGGACAGGGTGTGTGTGTTGGTGGGGAGGGGGTGCTGATAGGGCAGGTGACAGGGGTGTGTGTTGGTGGGGGGGGGTGCTGATAAGACAGGTGACAGGGTGTGTGTGTTGGGGGGTGCTGATAGGACAGGTGACAGGGTGTGTGTGTTGGGGGTGCTGATAGGACAGGTGACAGGGTGTGTGTGTTGGGGGGTTGCTGATAGGACAGGTGACAGGGTGTGTGTGTTGGGGGTGCTGATAGGACAGGTGACAGGGTGTGTGTGTTGGGGGGTTGCTGATAGGACAGGTGACAGGGTGTGTGTGTTGGGGGTTGCTGATAGGACAGGTGACAGGGTGTGTGTGTTGGGGGTGCTGATAGGACAGGTGACAGGGTGTGTGTGTTGGGGGTTGCTGATAGGACAGGTGACAGGGTGTGTGTGTTGGGGGGGTTGCTGATAGGACAGGTGACAGGGTGTGTGTTGGGGGTTGCTGATAGGACAGGTGACAGGGTGTGTGTGTTGGGGGTGCTGATAGGACAGGTGACAGGGTGTGTGTGTTGGGGGTGCTGATAGGACAGGTGACAGGGTGTGTGTGTTGGGGGTGGGGGTGCTGATAGGACAGGTGACAGGGTGTGTGTGTTGGGACAGGTGACAGGGTGTGTGTGTTGGGACAGGTGACAGGGTGTGTGTTGGGGGGTGCTGATAGGACAGGTGACAGGGTGTGTGTTGGGGGGTGCTGATAGGACAGGTGACAGGGTGTGTGTGTTGGGGGGTCCTGATAGGACAGGGGGACAGGGTGTGTGTGTTGGGGGTTGCTGATAGGACAGGTGACAGGGTGTGTGTGTTGGGACAGGTGACAGGGTGTGTGTGTTGGGACAGGTGACAGGGTGTGTGTTGGGGGGGTCCTAGACTGGATCCAAAGGTTTAATAGAGGATTTTAATAATAAAGAATAATTTTTCCATTCAATCTATTGTCCTCCAGGAATGGCTGGATATACCTCTCACTTCCTCTTTGGCAGAGGCTCTCAGTTCCCCCGCAGTGACACACACACACACACACACACACACACACACACACACACACACACACACACACACATTCTAAAACATTGCTCATTCCCTATTTCTGACCAGTAGATCCCATTGACAATTTGTTTGAAAGGGAGACCTGACCCCTATATGTCACGACTTCCGCCGAAGTCGGTTCCTCTCCTTGTTCGTGCGGTCGACGTCACCCGGTCTTCTAGCCGTCGCCGATCCTCCTTTCATTTTCCAGTTGTTTTGTCTTGTTTTCCCACACACCTGGTTTACATTTCCCTCATTACTTGTCGTGTATTTAACCTTCTGTTCCCCCCCCCATGTCTCTGTGTGTAATTGTTTATTGTAAAGGTTGGCACGCTTCCGGCTGGTTTGCACCAGGGTTTGTTTTATTACCCGTGCTTTGTGGCGGCCGGTACTTTATACTTTGTGCCGCCTCACTTGTTCGTTGGGCATTTGTTTTGTGACGCGGTTACGTTCTGCGCAAATGATTGCCTAAGTAAAGTGCTTTGTCCACTCATCTCTGCTCTCTTGCGCCTGACTTTCATGCACCAGCTACACCCACCGCATGACAGAATTTCACACACACAATATGGAGTTAGCAGGAGCAGGTGCCCCTGGTATAGGGGTCGAGGAGCTGGTTTGCATCGGTCGGACGGTGAGCTGTCTGAGTGGGAAGTACTGGTGGCCCACTTTAGCTAAGGATGTGAGGATTTATGTTTCCTCCTGCTAGGTGTGCGCCCAGTGTAAGGCTCCTAGGCACCTGCCCAGAGGTAAACTACACCCCTTACCTGTTCCACAACGGTCTTGGTCGCACCTGTTGTGGATTTCCTTACCGATCTTCCTCCCTCACAGGGTAACACCACGATCCTGGTCGTTGTGGACCGGTTTTCTAAGTCCTGCCGTCTCCTCCCTCTGCCCGGTCTCCCTACGGCCCTACAAACTGCAGAGGCCTTGTTTACACACGTCTTCCGGCACTATGAGGTGCCTGAGGATATAGTGTCTGATCGGGGTCCCCAGTTCACTGTCGAGGGTCTGGAAGGCATTTATGGAACGTCTGGGGGTCTCGGTCAGCCCTTACCTCGGGTTTCCACCCCGAGAGTAACGGGCAGGTGGAGAGAGTTAACCAGGATGTGGGTAGGTTTCTGCGATCTTATTGCCAGGACCGGCCGGGGGAGTGGGTGAAGTTTGTGCCCTGGGCAGAGATGGCCAAGAACTCGCTACGCCACTCCTCCACTAACCGTTCTCCCTTTCAATGTGTATTAGGGTATCAACCGGTTCTGGCTCCTTGGCATCAGAGTCAGACCGAGGCCAATTTGTTCCAGCGCGCGTAGGAAACCTGGGTGGCCGCCCACGTCCACCTTCAGCGCGCCATTCTGCGCCAGAAAGTTGGCGAAGACCGTCACCGCAGTGAGGCCCCGGTGTTCGCACCAAGGGACAGGGTCTGTCTCTCGACCCGAAACCTGCCCCTCCGCCTGCCCTGTCGGAAGCCTGGTCCACGGTTTGTGGGGCCGTTTAAAGTCCTGAGGATGCCCTCAACGTCCGCGTCCAGCTCCCACACTACCGGCGCCACCAAACAAGAAGCTGGGTGTATGGGAGTGGGATCCATGGACCGCTCCTCTGTGTCATACAGCCGGGACAGTGCGTCTGCCTTAACGTTCTGGGAGCCTGGTCTGTAAGAGAGGATAAAGACAAAACGAGTGAAAAACATGGCTCACCTTGCCTGGCGAGGGTTCAGTTTCCTCGCCTCCCGGATGTACTCCAGATTGCGATGGTCAGTCCAGATGAGAAAAGGGTGTTTAGCCCCCTCAAGCCAATGTCTCCTTGCCTTCAAGGCTTTTATGACAGTCAACAGCTCCCGGTCCCCCACATCATAGTTTCGCTCCGCCGGGCTGAGCTTCTTCGAAAAGAAGGCAGAGGGGCGGAGCTTCAGTGGCGTAGGGTTGTCGGTTCAAACCCAGGATTGGCGGAACCCCCTTTAGTCGCTACATGAACGTTGTGAAAAAGGTGGAATAAGAGCAAAAGGACAAATGATTTGCTGTGTTCTGTGCAGAGCCAGTGTGTCACGACTTCCACTGAAGTCGAAGCCTCTCCTTGTTCTGGCGGTGTTCGGCGGTCGACGTCACCGGTCTTTTAGCCATCATTGATCCATTTTTCATTTTCCATTGGTTTTGTCTTGTCTTCCTACACACCTGGTTTCAATCCCATTCATTACCTGTTGTGTATTTAACCCTCTGTTTCCCCTCATGTCTTTGTCAGAGACTGTTTGTTATTCAGTGTTGTGTTGGTTTTTGTATTGGTGCGCGACAGGTCCTCGTACCCACTTTATTTAATGTTACATTTAGTGTTTGGAGTATGTTTCGTTTATTTGTTATTTAATACTCAGTTTGATTCTCCTGCTCCTGACTTCCCTGCCACCTATACACATGACTGACACAGTGGTCTAGTGGTAAATGCTCCCTGACCGTATGCTTAAACTACTGTCCATAGGAAACCAGGGTTCAATCCATGGAGCCACCCTTCCTAATGGTCTCCCATTACCAACTGTCTAGAAAATGCAACAAAAATTTTTTTTTTTATCTGGACGAGGGAATCAATTCAGAGGTGTTGAGAGAACTTTTCATTCAGTCTTAGGTTCATTGGAGGGGTATATGTCCAAAGTAAATACCAGGGTTAAGGTAAATTCCATTTCAATTCTAGGCAATTCAGAGAGTAAAACTAATTCAAAATGTTCTAAATGGAAAATAACTTGAATTGTAATAGACCTGAATATAATGGAAATGGAATTGGGCCCATCCCTGGTAAATACAGTAACGGTCATAGAGGACTGACTTCAGGAGAGTTTATGATGTTTAACAGAGACAGCAGCAGTTCGCATGCCGAGCGTCACATTGGTGAAACTGAACTTTCAATGTCTCTATATCTCTGGCAGCTGTGCACACACACACACACACACACACGCTGCACATGTACACACACACACACACGCTGCACATGTACACACACACACACACACACGCGCTGCACATGTACACACACACACACACACACACACACACACACACACACACACACACACACACACACACACACACACACGCTGCACATGTACACACACACACACACGCTGCACATGTACACACACACACACACACACGCTGCACATGTACACACACACACACACGCTGCACATGTACACACACACACACACACACGCTGCACATGTACACACACACACACACACACGCTGCACATGTACACACACACACACACACGCTGCACATGTACACACACACACACACACACACGCTGCACATGTACACACACAGTCACACAGAAACGAACTCACCAGCGCACACACGCACACGCACATGTGAACACACTCACTCAGGTCTGGTTTCACAGATTACTTTTCTAAATACCCAATACTGAATGGAACTAGCCTCTCTTTCATACAGTTCCATTAACTTCTAATGGCCAATTACATTTGACCTGGAGTTGACAATGTACAGATTCCATTGGGAATGTGCTGTATCTGGTGATATGTGTTTCCTGGATACCACCCCGGTGTCCTGACTGATCCTGTGTCCTGACTGAACCTGTGTCCAGACTGAACCTGTGTCCTGACTGATTCTTTGTCCTCCTGACTGAACCTGTGTCCAGACTGAACCTGTGTCCTGACTGAACCTGTGTCCTGACTGAACCTGTGTCCTGACTGATCCTGTGTCCTGACTGATCCTGTGTCCAGACTGATCCTGTGTCCTGACTGATCCTGTGTCCTGACTGATCCTGTGTCCTGACTGATCCTGTGTCCAGACTGATCCTGTGTCCAGACTGATCCTGTGTCCTGACTGATCCTGTGTCCTGACTGATCCTGTGTCCAGACTGATCCTGTGTCCAGACTGATCCTGTGTCCAGACTGATCCTGTGCCCAGACTGATCCTGTGTCCAGACTGATCCTGTGTCCAGACTGATCCTGTGTCCTGACTGATCCTGTGTCCTGACTGATCCTGTGTCCTGACTGATCCTGTGTCCAGACTGATCCTGTGTCCTGACTGATCCTGTGTCCTGACTGATCCTGTGTCCAGACTGATCCTGTGCCCAGACTGATCCTGTGTCCAGACTGATCCTGTGCCCAGACTGATCCTGTGTCCAGACTGATCCTGTGTCCAGACTGATCCTGTGCCCAGACTGATCCTGTGTCCAGACTGATCCTGTGTCCTGACTGATCCTGTGTCCTGACTGATCCTGTGTCCTGACTGATCCTGTGTCCAGACTGATCCTGTGTCCTGACTGATCCTGTGTCCTGACTGATCCTGTGTCCTGACTGATCCTGTGTCCAGACTGATCCTGTGTCCAGACTGATCCTGTGTCCTGACTGATCCTGTGTCCTGACTGATCCTGTGTCCAGACTGATCCTGTGTCCAGACTGATCCTGTGTCCAGACTGATCCT
>NC_088414.1:44278100-44283100 GCF_034236695.1 Oncorhynchus nerka
ATTTACCTTTGGAACCATCCAGAAACATGATATTTACCTGTGGAACCATCCAGAAACATGACATCTACCTGTGGAACCATCCAGAAACATGATATTTACCTGTGGAACCATCCAGAAACATGATATCTACCTGTGGAACCATCCAGAAACATGATATTTACCTGTGGAACCATCCAGAAACATGATATTTACCTGTGGAACCATCCAGAAACATGACATCTACCTGTGGAACCATCCAGAAACATGATATTTACCTGTGGAACCATCCAGAAACATGATATCTACCTGTGGAACCATCCAGAAACATGATATTTACCTGTGGAACCATCCAGAAACATGATATTTACCCCTCTGGAACCATCCAGAAACATGATATCTACCTGTGGAACCATCCAGAAACATGATATTTACCTGTGGAACCATCCAGAAACATGATATTTACCTGTGGAACCATCCAGAAACATGATATTTACCTGTGGAACCATCCAGAAACATGATATCTACCTGTGGAACCATCCAGAAACATGATATTTACCTGTGGAACCATCCAGAAACATGATATTTACCTGTGGAACCATCCAGAAACATGATATTTACCTGTGGAACCATCCAGAAACATGATATTTACCTCTGGAACCATCCAGAAACATGATATTTACCTGTGGAACCATCCAGAAACATGATATTTACCTGTGGAACCATCCAGAAATATGATATTTACCCCTCTGGAACCATCCAGAAACATGATATCTACCTGTGGAACCATCCAGAAACATGATATTTACCTGTGGAACCATCCAGAAACATGATATTTACCCCTCTGGAACCATCCAGAAACATGATATTTACCTGTGGAACCATCCAGAAACATGATATTTACCTGTGGAACCATCCAGAAACATGATATTTACCTGTGGAACCATCCAGAAACATGATATTTACCTGTGGAACCATCCAGAAACATGATATTTACCTGTGGAACCATCCAGAAACATGATATTTACCTTTGGAACCATCCAGAAACATGATATTTACCTGTGGAACCATCCAGAAACATGACATCTACCTGTGGAACCATCCAGAAACATGATATTTACCTGTGGAACCATCCAGAAACATGATATCTACCTGTGGAACCATCCAGAAACATGATATTTACCTGTGGAACCATCCAGAAACATGATATTTACCTGTGGAACCATCCAGAAACATGACATCTACCTGTGGAACCATCCAGAAACATGATATTTACCTGTGGAACCATCCAGAAACATGATATCTACCTGTGGAACCATCCAGAAACATGATATTTACCTGTGGAACCATCCAGAAACATGACATCTACCTGTGGAACCATCCAGAAACATGATATTTACCTGTGGAACCATCCAGAAACATGATATTTACCCCTCTGGAACCATCCAGAAACATGATATTTACCTGTGTAACCATCCAGAAACATGATATCTACCTGTGGAACCATCCAGAAACATGATATTTACCTGTGGAACCATCCAGAAACATGATATTTACCTGTGGAACCATCCAGAAACATGATATTTACCTGTGGAACCATCCAGAAACATAATATCTACCTGTGGAACCATCTAGAAACATGATATTTACCTGTGGAACCATCTAGAAACATGATATTTACCTGTGGAACCATCTAGAAACATGATATTTACCTGTGGAACCATCCAGAAACATGATATTTACCTATGGAACCATCCAGAAACATGATATCTACCTGTGGAACCATCCAGAAACATGACATCTACCTGTGGAACCATCCAGAAACATGATATTTACCTGTGGAATCATCGCCTCCCTCTTTACAGTAGCGGAAAAACAACGGTACAAAATAACTGACAGAAAGATATTGACTGAATTGGCTAAGAAAGATCCTCACAACAATTTAGACAATTTAATGTGATTTCGTATGGGGAGAAACACAAACGTCTTTATCATCAAGCCAAGAAGGTTGACCCTGATCTCAGAGGCAGGGCAGGCAGAGCTACCTCATCACGAGAGTGTGACTCTTACTCACATCCGCTACGCTGGTTTAAATATCAACTTGTATGACCCATGATCTACTAATGCTTCCGTCGGTTTCTTTAGAGACTCGTAAAAGACACTTTCAAATCCTCTCTTCTCATATTCCGCTCCTATCTGACTCTTCTGCATACTCATTTTCCATCTATTTTCCCTCTTTCTCATCCATCCCTCTCCTCTCTCCTTCCTCTCATCCTCTCCTCTCTCCTTCCTCCTATCCGCTCCTCTCTCCTTCCTCCCATCCCTCTCCGCTCTCCTTCCTCCCATCCCTCTCCTCTCTCCTTCCTCCCATCCCTCTCCTCTCTCCTTCCTCCCATCCTCTCCTCTCTCCCATCCTCTCCTCCCCTCTTCTGACCCAGTATGTATAATCCGTGAGCTATAGAATGCTCTTAGTTGCTAATGCTTCCTTCAGAGACTGATTTGAAGACAATACACCTTCATCTCCTCTTGTCTTACTCTTCTCTCTTCTCCTCTTTCTCTCCTTTCTCTTTCCATTCTTCTCTTCCTCTTCTCTCCTCTGTCCCGTGACACCTCTCCTCTCCTCCTCTCCTCTCCTCTCCCATCCTGTCCCCCCTCTGACACCTCTTCTCCTCTCCTCTCCCAGCTGCTGTATGTGTGACACTCAGCCCTAATTGGTTCAGCAGACATAAGGTCCATTCTGATTGGCTGAAGTCCATCTACCATGCCATAGTGTTTAGGTCTGGTGAAGACCGTTCAGCTAAAGATTGAGAGACAGACGGATGGTAGAGGAGTTAACCATTCTGATAGGCATGGAGAGGAAGAGGGAGGAAGACTTGAGCAATACAGAAGAAGTCAATAAAGTTTTCTGATTCTAATTCTAGAGAGGCCCCATCAACTATCAACTACTCTATTTTCTTCTCAACTCTGAGCTTCTTTCATATGTTTTAGTGCAGTTGTTCCCAAACTGTGGGGGCGCCCCCCGGGTTTTAATTTTAAAGAACTCAATCCATCTTTCACCGTACTCTTTGAAAGTTATACTGGTAGAATGCACGTAGGTTATACTGGTAGTTATACTGGTAGAATGCACGTAGGTTATACTGGTAGTTATACTGGTAGAATGCACGTAGGTTATACTGGTAGTTATACTGGTAGGTACACTATCGAAATTGGTTGTTGCATCATCGGGTTTCCTCTTGTCAAGTCACTTATTGCATACCTTAAAGAGGTTTTTTTTTAAGCAAGGTTTTTTTTGGGCCCATAGAGTTTGTTGTGATGTTTGAGTCACTTAAATATCACATGAATACACATTAGACAATGGACCATTCATAAAATTATAAAATTATTATATTATATATTATATTATTATAAAATTGCAAGAAAATTAGCTTTAAAACGGCATTGTTGTTTCCTGGTGCTGGAAGGGCGGCAGAAGTGAAAAAGTTTGGGAACCCCTGTTTTAGTGGACAAGGATCAGTAATAGTAACCAGATCCCTTTAAGGACTCAGTGTTCCACATCAGTAATAGTAACCAGATCCCTTTAAGGACTCAGTGTTCCACATCAGTAATAGTAACCAGATCCCTTTAAGGACTCAGTGTTCCACATCAGTAATAGTAACCAGATCCCTTTAAGGACTCAGTGTTCCACATCAGTAATAGTAACCAGATCCCTTTAAGGACTCAGTGTTCCACATCAGTAATAGTAACCAGATCCCTTTAAGGACTCAGTGTTCCACATCAGTAATAGTAACCACATCCCTTTAAGGACTCAGTGTTCCACATCAGTAATAGTAACCAGATCCCTTTAAGGACTCAGTGTTCCACATCAGTAATAGTAACCACATCCCTTTAAGGACTCAGTGTTCCACATCAATAATAGTAACCAGATCCCTTTAATGACTCAGTGTTCCACATCAGTAATAGTAACCACATCCCTTTAAGGACTCCTAGATCTCTCTGGGTGTGAAACAACACAAAGAGAAATGAACTAACTGCACTTCCAGAGAGATTGTCTATTACCAATCTACTGTTATAAGTAATAGCCATAATACTCCTAATAGTTGTAGTCACAGTATTCGTTGTAGTCAGAGCCGTAATACTCCTAATAGAGTTGACTGCTTCATCACCCCATAGTGAATAGCTGGTGAAAGACCTCTCTACCTTCCATTGTCCCTCTAACGCAGAGTCTCCACAACACAGGAACACACACACAGGAACTCACCAACGCTGAGAACGTCCTGTATAGGCCTGTTCTACTTACTGAGCACTGTGGACGGGGGAGGTGTGTGTGTGTGTGTGTGTGTGTGTGTGTGTGTGTGTGTGTATGCGATGAAAGGTATGTGTGTGTGTGTGTGTGTGTGTGTGTGTGTGTGTGTGTGTGTGTGTGTGTGTGTGTGTGTGTGTGGGTGTGTGTGTGTGTGATGTGTGCGTGTGTGATGTGTGCGTGTGTCTGTGTGCGCGAGTGCGTGTGTGTGTGTGCGTGTGTAATGTGTGCGTGTGTGTGTGTGTGTGTGTGTGTGTGTGTGTGTGTGTGTGTGTGTGTGTGTGTGTGTGTGTGTGTATGCGATGAAAGGTATGTGTGTGTGTGTGTGTGTGTGTGTGTGTGTGTGTGTGTGTGTGTGTGTGTGTGTGTGTGTGTGTGTGTGTGTGTGTGATGTGTGCGTGTGTGATGTGTGCGTGTGTCTGTGTGCGCGAGTGCGTGTGTGTGTGTGCGTGTGTAATGTGTGCGTGTGTGTGTGTGTGCGCGAGTGCTTGTGTGATGTGTGCGTGTGTGATGTGTGCGTGTGTGATGTGTGCGTGTGTCTGTGTGCGCGAGTGCGTGTGTGTGTGTGTGCGTGCGTGTGTGCGTGTGTGTGTGTGTGCGCGAGTGCGTGTGTGTGTGTGCGTGTGTAATGTGTGCGTGTGTGTGTGTGTGTGTGTGCGCGAGTGCGTGTGTGATGTGTGCGTGTGTGATGTGTGCGTGTGTAATGTGTGCGTGTGTGTGTGTG